>NC_088632.1:927722-1032722 GCF_036013475.1 Columba livia | reverse complement strand
GGCCTGGGGGGGCGCCCAGGCTGCAGGGAAGGGCTGCTGCTGCACGGTCGGTGGGCGCAGCGGGGCTGAGCCTGCAAGAGACACGGGAGCAATGGCCGGTGCTCGCCTCCCCACTTGCCCCCATGAGCATCCCGGGCTGAAGGGGTCGGGGTGGGTTCCTACCTGGAGGAAAGAAGTTTTGGGGGAGCACGAATGGCTGTAGCAGCCGCAGGACCGGGCGGACCCAGGAGCCGTTCGCTGGGAACATCATGGTCGCTCTGACCGTTGGTAACTAAGGACTCTTTGGGGTGTCCCAGGAAGGAATGTTGGGGCTCCCAGTGTTCCGCCCCAGCCCAAGAGCCTCCCCAGCTCCTCCTGGGCAGGGAAAGGGTTTAGGGGGTTGGGCGGGTGGTGGGAACAAATGCTTTTTGCTTTAAATGTTATTTTTCAGGGGGAAAAGGAACAAGTCGATGCAGCCGAGCTGTGTGTAGGGACCAAGCTGCACCTTGTGCCACACAGTGAACACGTTTGTGACCATTGCCTGTGTTTCTGTGCGCTGGAGTGATGCAGAGACAGGAAAAGGGGACGCGAGGGGGTGTCACACAGCACGTGTTCCCCAGACCTCACTCCAGCAGTCCCCTGATCAGGAAAGCCGAGCAGCCCTGGATCCCCCTCGGAGCGGCTGAGCTTTGCCAGGCAGGTGACACTTGGGAGGAGATGAAACCCACCACTGGGTGCTCCCCAAAAAACGGGCTGGATGCTGCACATCTGCCCCCAGGTTGAGGTTGGATCTGCGGAACAATTTCTTCACAGTATCACAGTATGTTTGGGATTGGAAGGGACCTCAAAAGCTCATCCAGTCCAATCCCCCTGCTGGAGCAGGAACGCCCAGGTGAGGTCGCACAGGAACATGTCCAGGCGGGTTTTGAATGTCTCCAGAGAAGGAGACTCCACACCCCCCTGGGCAGCCTGTTCAGTGCTCTGGCACCCTCACTGAGAAGAAGTTTCTTCTCAAATTTAAGTGGAACCTCTTGTGTTCCAGCTTGATCCCATCACCCCTTGCCCTATCGTTGTTTGCCACTGAGAAGAGCCTGGCTCCATCCTTGTGGCACTCACCCTTTATATATTCATAAACATTAATAAGGTCGCCCCTCAGTCTCCTCCAAACTAAAGAGCCCCAGCTCCCTCAGCCTTTCTTCATAAGGGAGATGCTCCACTCCCGTAATCATCTTCGTTGCCCTGCGCTGGACCCTCTCCAGCAGTTCCCTGTCCTGCTGGAACTGAGGGGCCACAACTGGACACAATATTCCAGATGTGGTCTCACCAGGGTGGAGTAGAGGGGAAGGAGGACCTCTCTCGATCTACTAACCACCCCCCTTCTAATACACCCCAGGTACCATTGGCTTCCTGGCCACAAGGGCACAGTGCTGGCTCATGGTCATCCTGTTGTCCACCAGGACCCACAGGTCCCTTTTCCCTACACTGCTCTCTAATATGTAATTTCCCAACCTATACTGAACCTGGGGTTGTTCCTGCCCAGGTGCAGGACTCTACACTTGTCCTTGTTAAATTTCATCAGGTTATTCCCTCCCCAACTCTCCAGCCTGTCCAGGTCCCGCTGGATGGCAGCACAGCTTCCAGTGTCACCACTCCTCCCAGCTTGGTGTCATCAGCAAACTTGCTGATAGTACACTCTATTCCCTCGTCTAAATCGTTAATGAATATATTGAATAATATTGGCCCCAGCACTGACCCCTGAGGCACTGCACTAGATACTGGCCTCAACTGGACTCCGCACCATTGACTACCACTCTCTGGCTTCTCTCCTTAAGCCAGTTTGCAACCCACCTCACTACTCTATTGTCCAGACCACACCTCCTCAACTGAGCTGTGAGGATGCTGTGGGAGACTGTGTCAAAGGCTTTACTGAAGTCAAGGTAGACCAGTCCACCGCTCTGCCATCATCCATCCACCTTGTTACATTCTCATAAAAGGCTATGAGGTTGGTCAAACATGACTTACCCTTGGTAAAGCCATGCTGACTGCCCCTAATAACCCTCTTATCCTTGATATGCCTTGAGATGGCACCAAGGATTAGCTGTTCCATTACTTTCCCAGGGACAGAGGTGAGGCTGACCGGTCTGTAATCACCCGGGTGCTCCTTCTTGCCCTTTTTGAAGACTGCAGTGACATTTGCTTTCCTCCAATCCTCGGGCACCTCCCCCGTTTCCCAAGACTTGGCAAAGATGATGGAGAGCGGTCCAGCAATGACTTCAGCCAGCTCCCTCAGCACCCGTGGGTGCATCCCATCCGGACCCATGGATTTATGGATGTCCAGACTATTTAATTGCTCCCTAACCCAGTCCTCATCGACTAAAGCAAACTCCTCCACTGACCTGGCTTCATCGGGGGTCTCAGGGGTACAGGGCTCCCCAGGACAGCCTCCGGCAGAGTAGACAGAGACAAAGAAGCATTCAGTAATTCTGCCTTCTCTGTATCTTCTGCCACCAGGGCACCCACCCCGTTCATCAGTGGGCCTACATTGCCTCTGGTATTAGTTTTATCTGCTATGTATTTGAAACAGTTCTTTTTGCTGTCCTTGACCCCTCTCGCCAGCTGTAATTCTAAGGAGGCCTTGGCTATCCTAGCTGCCTTCCTACATCCTCTAACAGCAGCCTTATATTCCTCCCAAGTGGCCAGCCCCTGATTCCATGACCTGTAAACTCTCCTCTTCTGCTTGAGCATACCCAACAGGTCCCTGTTCAACCACGCAGGCCTCCTGGCTCCCTTCCTTGACTTCCTTCGTGTGGGGATGCTCTGATCCTGAGCGTGGAAGAAGCAATCTCTGAATGCAACCCAGCTATCTCGGGCCCCTTTTCCTTCAAGCAGTCTTGCCCATGGGATTTCCCCCAGCAATTGCTTGAAAAGGCCAAAGTTAGCCCTGCTAAAGTCCAGGGTTGCAATTGTACTTGCTCTTCTGTTCCTGCCACACAAGATGCTGAACTCCACCATCTCATGGTCACTGCAGCCCAGACAGCCCTCAACCTTTACTGCTTCGACCAGACCCTCCTTGTTAGTGAGGATGAGATCCAGCAGTGCACCTCTCCTAGTCGGCTCCTCCACCACCTGCATGAGGCGGTTCTCACCGATGCACTGGAGGAACCTCCTGGACTGTGGCTGGCTGGCTGAACGGTCCTTCCAGCAAACATCAGGGGAGTTAAAATCCCCCACAACAACCAGGGCCTGTGACTGTGAGGCCACTCTCAACTGCCCATAGAAGGCCTCATCAACTTCCTCAGCCTGATCTGGTGGCCTGTAACAGACGCCCACAACAGTGTCACCCCTGCCAGCCTGCCCCTTGATCCTGACCCATACACTCTCAACTCGCTCCTCATCCACTCCTGGGCAGAATTTAGTACACTGTAGCTGCTCTCTCACATAGAGAGCAACTCCACCACCACGCCTGGCTGGCCTGTCTTTCCTGAAAAGGACATAGCCATCCATGACCACATTCCAGTCATGAGAACTGTCCCACCATGTTTCTGTAATTGCCACCAGATCATAATCTCCCGACCGAACACAGGATTCTAACTCCTCCTGCTTATTCCCCATGCTGCGTGCATTGGTGTGCAGGCATTTCAGGGAGCGAGCAGAGCACACCAGTTTATCCCTGGGGGCATAGGAGGCCACCCGGTCCTCATCAGTTTTAGAATGCTGCCCCACTGGGACAAGCCCAGCTACAGCCCCATCCCCCTTCGAGCCTAGTTTAAAGCTCTCCAAATGGGCCCAGCTAATTCCTGCCCCAGCATCCTTTTGCCCCTGCGAGATAAACCTTTCCCGCTTGACACTGTCCGGACTGGTGTCTTATAAAACCCACCATTACCAAAAAATCCAAAGCCCTGCCTGTAGCACCAGTCTTGGAGCCAATCATTTGGACACTGAACTTTCCTATTGCATCCCACATCGTTACTTGAAGATGGAAGGAGTGAAGAGAAGATCACTTGAGCCCCTGAGTCTTTCACCATCCTTCCCAAGACCTTGAAATCGTTCTTCATTCCCCTCAGACTATGGGAAGCAGCTTCCTCCCCATCTGTCTGGAAGACCAGCAGCGGGTAGTAGTCTGTCGGGTGCACCAGTTTGGGGAGCTCTCTAGCAATATCCTTGATCCGGGCTCCAGGTAGACTACAAACTTCCCTAAGATGAGGGTAAACCCTGCATATTGGGCCCTCTGTTCCTTTCAGAAGGGAATTTCCTATTACAATCACCCTTCTCTCTTTCTTATCAGAGGCAGTCTTAAGTTGTGAAGTCAACCGCCCTCCATGGTCAAATCTATGGGGCCCGGACGTCTGGGTCCCTCCTCAGTGCAATCTATGGGGCCCGGACGCCTGGGTCCCTCCCTAGTGCAATCTATGTCACCGATGTCCCCGAGCACGAGGTGGACGACAGTTCGTGGGGCAAAGAGTTGATCTAGGGCATGCGGAAAGGAAAACATCCCGAAAACATGACAGCCCCAAGATGCCACATCCAGTGTGCAGCTTCCCCCGAGCTTCCTCCCAGCTGTGGTCAGCGGCTTCTCCTTCATTATCAGCCCTTCCTGCCCCACTGATTGCCCAGCTCATGTCAGATGGCTGGAGAAGGTGGTTCAGAAACACTGGGCAGGACAAGGCCAGCAGGCAGCTCGCTGCTCTCCTGGACAGGCTGCCACGGAGCCCTGAGAAGCCCCTGGGTCGTGTGCCGTGATGGTCACAGCCTCGTGATGCTTCTGGGTGAGTGTCTCATCCTCCCCTTGCTGCTCCTCCCATACAGCTATCTTTTTTCTCATTTCTTCCCCTCTTCTTTTCCTTTCTTTCATAATTTCCCCTTCTTCTGCCTTATACCCCTCTCAAGTCTCTCTTTTGCTGCTGTCATCTCTTCTTTCTTCCTCTCTCCTTTCTGTTTTTTGATCCCCACTTCCCTCTTGTCTTCATCATCCTCTCTCCATCTCCCTTTCCATCTCCTCCTCTCCGCCATATGTAATTAATATTCATGTAATTAATATTCATTAATTTATAATAATTACATAATTACATAACTACATAATTAATGTAATCAATATTCATATTCACATATTCTATATATTCATATAGAATTCTGTATATTCATAAAATTCATCTATTTCTTGGCTGAGCTGATGGAGTTAGTTCTGTCCTATCAACTGCAAATCTAAATTCTCAAGACAGGACCAATTGGGCTGAAAACTCGTTGCCATGGTGCTCCTGGAGACGTGCCCAACATGTGACACAAGAAGGTCTCCCTTCTCACAGAACCCCATTCTGGTTTGGGATGAAGGGACCTCTGGAGGTCATCCAGTCCAACCCCCCTGCTAACACACGGTCACCAGAGCAGATCACAGGTGGGTCCATGCGGGTTTGAATGTCTCAGAGAAGGAGACTCCACACCCGCTCTGGGCAGCCTGGGCCAGGCTCTGGCACCTCCCAGCAAAGAAGTTTCTCCTCATGTTCACATGGACCCTCCTGTGCTTCAATCTGTGCCCGTTGCCCCTCACCCTGGCGTTGGGCACCACTGAACAGAGTCTGGTCCATCTGACACCCACCCTGAGATACTGATCCTATTGATCACATCCCTTTCAGCTTCTCTTCTCCAGCTCAACAGCCCCAGCTCTCCCAGTCTCTCCTGATCAGAAAGATGCTCCAGACCCCTCAGCATCTTTGTGTCCCTCCACTGGACTCCCTCCAGTAATTCCTTGTCCTTCTTAAACTGGGGAGTCCAGAACTGGACCCAGAACTCCAGATGCGGCTTCACCAGGGCGGAGCAGAGCGGGAGGATTCACCTCTCTCGACCTGCTGCTCACACTCTTCTTAATATCCCCCAGGTACCCTTGGCCTCTTGGCCACAAGGACACATTGGTGACTTGTGGCCAACCTGATGTCAACCAGAACTCCCAAGTCCTCTCTCGACCTGCTGCTCGCACTCTTCTTAATATCCCCCAGGTACCTTCTTGGCCACAAGGACACATTGGTGACTTGTGGCCAACCTGATGTCAACCAGAACTCCCAAGTCCTCTCTTGACCTGCTGCTCGCACTCTTCTTAATATCCCCCAGGTACCCTTGGCCTCTTGGCCACAAGGACACATTGGTGACTTCCTGCTGAGGGGTGCATGCAGCTGGTCTGCCAGCCAAGGCTGCCCCACCACAGCTCCCCAGCCCCTCACATCTCCAATTCCAGCAACAGCCCACCCCAAGCTGGCCAGAAACCCCAAAGCTTCCTTTCTCCTACAGCCTCATTTATTTAAGTTTCAACACACCGTTTCCCACTGCCGATATCAATCAATCGCTTCACAGTATCACAGTATCACAGTATGTTTGGGATTGGAAGGGACCTCAAAAGATCATCCAGTCCAATCCTCCTGCTGGAGCAGGAACGCCCAGGTGAGGTCGCACAGGAACATGTCCAGGCGGGTATTGAATGTCTGCAGGGAAGGAGACTCCACACCCCCTGGGCAGCCTGTTCCAGTGTCTGTCACCCTTACTGAGAAGAAGTTTCTTCTCAAATTTAAGTGGAACCTCTTGTGTTCCAGCTTGGTCCCATTACCCCTTGTCCTGTCATTGTTTGCCACTGAGAAGAGCCTGGCTCCATCCTCATGGCACTCACCCTTTATATATTTATACACATTTCCTGCAGGCCTCAAAGCTTGATTGGCTGGTTACTTATCAGTCACATGACTCACCCCACCTTCTCAAATGTGATTGGCTGTCCTGGGTCCTCTGACTTCCCATAGATTTCTGGTTGGTTGTTGCCAGGCAACGAGCTCCGCCTGAAAATGAAGCTGTGGGCCCTGAGCGAAGGCTGTGGGTGATAAAAGACACGTTGGGACCCTGAACATGAGGATTTGGCCCCAAGAAGGAGGCTCTGGGCACTCAAAGGATGGGCAGATGCTAAAGACGGTGCTTTGGGACTGAACACAAGGGGACCGAGCTGGGTTTGGTGCCCGTGACCCCACGGAACAGACACCTGTGCTGTCCGGAGTGGCCACGGAACAGACGGAGCCCAAAGCCACAGACTGCATGGGCTCCACGGGCTGTTGTGACATTTCATGGACGGTTCACAGGGGCAGCCCATGGACTGCGGGCAACTGCCTGTGTGTGGTATCAAAGGGCGGGAAGGGGAGCGCTGGTTGGTGAGGACGTGTTGGGTCGTGTGGGACCTGAGCCCGACATCCATGGGGTGGAACAAGGGGTGCAGAAAGGACCGTCGTGGTGGCGACACTGCTCCTGCGTGGAGCTCCAGAGGCTGCAGGGGGAGTTCTGCTCCACCAGGGACCAGCACAAGCCAGTGGCCCGTTCCTGTCTGTCACTGCTCGGGGGCTGTGACCCCAGCAGCACCTGCACAGCAGCAGTGTCCTCAGTGCCAGCACCGGCTCTGTGCTCTGTCTGCCCCTCTGTCCCCATCTCCCCGTGCTCTCCTCCCTCCCAGGCACCTTTTCCACCTCCTCAGGACCCACCGAGGCCTCTGTCTGTCTATAGAGACTAAAAGGAAAGAAAAACTCTCCACACTGATGCCATCAAATAACCGCATGAAATAAAAACATTTTTAACGGGAAGGGTCACCCTAACTTTTCTCTGTCTGAGTGTTTATAATAAATGTACTGCATTTAAAAAAAAATAGTGTAGGAAGCAACTATTTTGCAAATATAATAGGCCCAGGCAGGATCTCTCAGCAAAGCACATTTTAATAATGATTTTGCAAGACCGAATGTTCTACCTAAAGGCAGGCACATCAAATAGGGCAAAAAGCCCCTGCTTATATCTCCCCAAAATCCCAGCTGCAATTTTCCTCCCTGTTCCCCACTGGTTGGTACTTCAGGGTTTACAGACTCCCTCAGCGCATACAATAACCCTTCCCCTTATCAATATGGATTCCTGGTACTTTGGCTGCACTTCTCCTAAATTGACTTGTCAATACAAGTATCAGTTTATATACAGGTATCAGTATATATTCCAGGAAAAGACTGTTTTACATTAAGGATTCACAGTCCGATGTCTCTCGGTCCTTCCCCCTAAATTAACTTGTAAATACAGGTATCAGTATATATACAGGTGTCAGTATATATTCCAGGAAAAGACTGTTTTACATTAAGGATTCATAGTCCGATGTCTCTTGGTCCTTCCCCCCTGTTGGGCTCAGGTGCCAGGTCCTCAGTTATGTAAAAACAACAATTCTTCGTTAAATGTTCCTTAAAATAGTGCAGCTTTAGTTTCTATCAGGAGGGTGTGTTCTTTGTGCCGTTGACATTTCACACATATTATACCAATTGATTTATTCTCCCTGTTCAGTTGCTTTCTACGCATGTCTTGTTATGTCCATAGGGAACCATCCAGAATTTGTACTTAGTTTTGATATTGTTAGGTCAGCTGCTGCTCCACATTATCTAATCTTTCATTTTCCAGTGCTCCCCTGTTGCATCCTTTGGCAGGTGATGTTCTTGTCTCCAGGTAGATCATCCTTCCCACATGTAGTTTGGATGGTCCCTAGCTGATCCATGGTGCTTCACGTGTTCTGACTTCTGCCTTCTGCATCATGTGGTGACGTATGTGTTTGTGTGGCAGGTGTCACATCAGAAACATTGTCCCAGCCAGGTCACTGCATCTCTTTCTGTTCTCCCTCTGCTGTCACCATGACTGTACCAGCTGTCTGATGTGCTTTCTGACCTCATGGACCCTCTGGTCCTGCCTCCCTCCTGCTGGTCAAACTTGTTCCTGCAAGAGAAGTGACAACCAGTCAGTGTCTCCTCTGTGGTATCTGGACCTTCCAGAGCGGGACGGCTGGTGGGAACTGTCACCATCAGCCAAGGCTCTGTGGGAAGTCTTCTCCTGGCACAGGAACAGCTGCCCCAAGGAGAACAGCAGCACTGGCAGTGACTCCTGGGCCATGTCCAGCTGGGCAGAGATGATCTGAGGGCAGGTTGGCAGCAGACCCTGAGGCTGTGCCGGGGGTGGCCACATCTGGCTCCTCCCAGCAGGAGTTTGGACAGTCCCTTCCCAGCTGTGAGCGCCAGGCCAAGGGCACGGGGCAGAAAGAGCCCTCACCCCCAAGGGTCCCAGCCCCACACTGGCCTCTGTCCCCAAACTACCAAAACTTCTAAATAGGCTCTGCCTCTACCTGAATTAACTTCAGTTTTAACAAAAAAAACCCAAACTAAAGTGTACTTCTGGGTGAGGATGGACCAGGTTCGGGATCAGGACCAGGGGTGCTGCAGGAGCAGGTGTCTCCCAGCACAGACAGGCCATGGGGACCTGTCGACCCCAGCACCCCTGGGCCCCAGCATGGCCCAGTTCAGCAGCCCTGGGCCCGAGGGCTCAGCCCAGGGTCAGCCCCACAACCAGGGTCAGAGCGGTTCCTGCTGCTGCCCCGAGGGTCACCAGCCCCAGGCAGCCCTGAGCCAGAGTGCAGTGTCTGAGCTGGGCTGAGCTGGAAGGGGCTGCAAAACAGCTCATCGGAGGAGGTGATGGAAGAAGGTGCCGTGTGTGTGGCACCGGGGGTGAACCGACACCCTCAGTTTGGTATCTGGACCCGTGCTGGGCTTGCACATGGACTAAGCCCCAGCTCAGAGCACAAATTGCTGTTCCCAGCCCCGGCTGCCAAGCACTGGTCCTGCTCTCTCCTCCCTGGTGCGGCCCGAGCGCACGACTGCCCTGTGGCCTCTATGGGTCTCTATGGGTCTCTCTGGGTCTCTATGGTCTCTATGGGTCTCTATGGGTCTCTATGGTCTCTATGGGTCTCTATGGTCTCTATGGTCTCTATGGTCTCTATGCGTCTCTATGGTCTCCATGGTCTCTATGGTCTCTATGGTCTCTAAGGTCTCTATGGGTCTCTATGGTCTCTATGGGTCTCTATGGGTCTCTATGGGTCTCTATGGTCTCTATGGTCTCTATGGTCTCTATGGGTCTCTATGGTCTCTATGGTCTCTAAGGTCTCTATGGGTCTCTATGGTCTCTATGGTCTCTATGGTCTCTATGGTCTCTATGCGTCTCTATGGTCTCCATGGTCTCTATGGTCTCTATGGTCTCTAAGGTCTCTATGGGTCTCTATGGTCTCTATGGGTCTCTATGGTCTCTATGGGTCTCTATGGGTCTCTATGGTCTCTATGGGTCTCTATGGGTCTCTATGGGTCTCTATGGTCTCTATGGTCTCTATGGGTCTCTATGGGTCTCTATGGTCTCCGTTGGTCTCTATGAGTCCCTATGGGTCCCTATGGATCTCTATGGGTCTCTATGACCTTGGGGCTTGGGGAGCTCGGGTCAAAAGGAAGGACAGACTGGTGTGGGTATGGGATCTTTAAGTGTCCTGGGATTGCTTTGCTCATCACTCTGTAACGGTTCCTGGGCTATTAAATCGATATGTGCCCAGAGAAGCAAAACAGTTCATGAACCAACTTTCCAATTAAGGTTTCCTTCTTACAAAAACACACACTTCCATTTTCTCATCGGCAAAAGACTGAAAGTGGAAGCTGAAGCAGCATGTGCCTCTTGTGAAAACAGGTAACAACAGATGGTTCCATTCAGTCGATCCTTAATTTATTCCTGCACAAGAAAACGGTCCATTAATTTAATCTCTGGTGTCCAGGCAGGGCCTTGCTGATGTTCCTGTGTCACAGCAAGTGTGTGCATGTCAGGCTTCCTGCAGGTTTGTGGCTGAGTTTTCCATTTCCCCTAACAAGGACAATCTTGCTGTGTGCTCCTGAAGTCTCCCATAAGCTGGTGGTTGAGAGAAGGACGGGGAGCTCCAGTGAGCTCAGGGAGGACCAGGCAGCACCACAGGCAAAGCAGACGGGAACTCGAGTGGGTGAACATTAATGGAATTTATTGATAGAAGAAACAGGAACGTCTCCCCCATCTCTGGGCGGGTCACCGTGCACCCTGAACCGATACAGGCAGGTGTAGTCCGGGTGGCCCCAGTTGCTCAGCACTTGCAGCCTGATGTAATTCACAACCCCAGGGAGCTCGTTCTGCAATGACAAGAGGAAATGAGTCGCCTTTTCCTCTCTGGCCCGTGAGCACTGACAGAAGTGCCGCAGCGACGGCCTCGATCAGCAGCTTCCTTCCTGCTGCCCCGCGGGGGCTTTGACCTGTCGTGGTGCAGACGTTCTTATTCTGGCCCAGGATGTTGCATCTAGGATGTTGTATTTTGGATGACATATCTAGGAGGGTGTACCTGGGATGCTGTATCTAGGATTCTGTATCGGGGAACCTGTATCTGGGATGCTGTATTAGGATGCTGTATCTGGGATGCTGTATCTGGGATGCTGTTTCTAGGATTCTGTATCTAGGATGCTGTATTTAAGATGCTGTATATAGGATACTGTATCCGGGATGCTCTATCCAGGCTGCTGTATCTGGAACGCTGTATCTAGGATGCTGTATCTGGGATCCTGTATCTGGGATGCTGTATCTGGAACGCTGTATCTAGGATGCTGTATCTGTGATGCTGTATCTGCGATGCTGTATCTAGGATGCTGTATCTGGGATGCTGTATCTAGGATGCTGTATCTAGGATGTTGCATCTGTGATGCTGTGTCTAGAATGCTGTATCGGATATGGTGTATCTGGGTTGCTGTGTTTAGGATGCTCTATCTGGGATGCTGTATTGGGGATCCTGTATCTGGGATCCTGTATCTAGGATGTTGTATCTGTGATACTATATCTAGGATGCTGTGACTAGGATGCTGTATCTGGAATGCTGTATCTAGAATGCTGTATCTAGGATGTTGCATCTCTGATTCTGTATCTAGGATGCTGTATCTGGGATGTTGTATCTGGGATCCTATGTCTGGGATTCTTTCTCTAGGGTGCTGTATCTGGGATGCTGTATCTAGGATACTATATCTGGGATCCTGTATCTGGGATGCTGTATCTAGGTTGCTATATCTGGGATGCTGTATATGGGATGCTGTATCTTGGATGCTGTATCTGGGATGCTGTATCTGGGATGCTGTATCTAGGATACTATATCTGGGATCCTGTATCTGGGATGCTGTATCTAGGATGCTGTATCTGGGATGCTGTATCTAGTAAGCTGTATACGGGATGCTTTATCTGGGATGCTGTATATAAGATGCTTTATCTAGGTTATCTGTATAAATATGTGTACCCTGGACCAATAAATTCAACTATGCTCTGTCACTCACATTGAGTCGTCTCAGCTTTTTCCTCCGCCGCTCGCAAGCTTTGGTTTGGAAGACATCAGATTTGGAACGTTAAGGAAGCTGTAACTCCCTTGGTGTTTCCTTCTCCCCGCAGTCGCATTTCTGGTTCTGTCTGTCGAGTTCTGCTCCTCTCCTGCACCAGGTGCTGATCTGGGGCTCAGGGTGGGGGGGGCAGGGAGGGCAGGGTGTCTGTGGGCTTCAATAAGTTTTGTTTGGGGTTTTTCAATCGCGTCTGTTGACACGTCGTGTAACAACTGATTGCTGCAGTGCTCATGAATGAACAGGAGGATGAGCAACAGACTGCAGAAACTGTAACTATATGCTGTATCTGGGGTGCTGTATCTGGAATGCTGTATCTGGGATGCTGTATCTGATATGCTGTATCTAGGATGCTGTATCTGGAATGCTGTATCTGGGATGCTGTAACTATGATGCTGTATCTGGGGTGCTGTATCTGGGATTCTGTATCTGGGATGCTGTATCTGGGATGCTGTATCTGGGATGCTGTATCTAGGATTCTGTATCTGGGATATTGTATCTGGGATGCTGTATCTAGGATGCTGTATCTAGGACGCTGTATCTGGGATGCTGTTTCTGGGGTGCTGTATCTGTGGTGCTGTATCTGGGGTGCTGTATCTGGGATGCTGTGTCTAGGATGCTGTATCTAGGATGCTGTATCTGGGATGCTGTATCTGGGATGTTGTATCTGGGGTGCTGTATCTGGGATGCTTTATCTAGGATGCTGTATATTTGATTCTGTATCAGGATGCTGTATCTGGGATTCTGTATCTGGGATGCTGTATCTAGGATGCTGTATCTAGGATGCTGTATCTGGGATGCTGTATATAGGATGCTGTATCTGGGATGCTGTATCTATGATGCTGTATCTGGGATGCTGTATCTGGTATTCTGTATCTAGGATGCTGTATCTGGCATGCTGTATAGGATGCTGTATCTGGGATTCTGTATCTAGGATGCTGTGTCTATGATGCTGTATCTGAGGTGCTGTATCTGGCATGCTGTATCTGGGATGCTGTATCTAGGATGCTGTAGATGAGATGTTGTATCTAGGATGTTGTATCTGGGATATTGTATCTTGGATGCTGTATCTAGGATGCTGTATCTGCGATGTTGTATCTGGGATGCTGTATCTGGGGTGCTGAATCTAGGATGCTGTGTCTATGATGCTGTATCTGGGATGCTGTATCTGGAATGCTGTATCTGGGATGCTATATCTGGTATGCTGTATCTAGGATGCTGTCTATAGGATGCTGTATCTATGATGCTGTATCTGGAATGCTGTATCTGGAGTGCTGTATCTAGGATGCTGTATCTAGTATGCTGTGTTTATGATGCTGTATCTGGGATGCTGTATCTGGGATGCTTTATCTAGGATGCTGTATATATGATGCTGTATCTGGGGTGCTGTATCTGGGATATTGTATCTAGGATGCTGTATGTAGGATGCAGTATCTGGGATGCTGTATCTGGAATGCTGTATCTGGAGTGCTGTATCTAGGATGTTGTATCTAGTATGCTATGTTTATGATGCTGTATCTAGGATGCTCTATGTAGGATTCTGTATCTGCGATTCTGTATCTGGGATGCTGTATCCAGGATGCTGTATCAAGGATGCTGTATCTGGGATGCTGTATCTGGGATGCTGTATCTGGGATGGTGTATTGGGTATCCTCTATCTGGGTTGCTGTATCTGGGATACTGTATCTAGGATGATGTATCTGGGATGCTGTATCTAGGATGCAATATCTATGGTTCTGTGTCTGGGATGCTGTATCTGGGATTCTGTATCTGAGATTCTGTATCTAGGATGATGTCTCTAGGATGCTGTATCTGGGATGCTGTATCTGGGATTCTGTATCTGATATTCTGTATCTGGGATGCTGTCTCTAGGATGCTGTATCTAGGATGCTGTGTCTAGGATGCTGTATCTGGGATTCTGTATCTGGGATGCTGTATCTGGGATGCTGTATCTAGGATGCTGTATCCTGGATGCTGTATCTGGGGTGCTGTATCTAGGATGCTGTATCTGGGTTGCTGTATCTGGGGTGCTGTATCTAGGATGCTGTATCTAGGATCCTGTATCTATGGTGCTGTATCTGGGATGCTGTATCTGGGATGCTGTATCTGGGATGCTGTATCTGGGATGCTGTATATAGGATGCTGTATCTATGATGCTGTATCTGGCATGCTGTATCTAGGATGCTGTATCTGGGATGCTGTATCTAGGATGCTGTATCTATTATGCTGTATCTGGGATGCTGTATCTAGGATGCTGTATCTGTGATGCTGTATCTAGGATGCTGTATCTTGGATGCTGTATCTAGGATGCTGTATCTGGGATTCTTTATCTGGGATGATCTATCTAGGATGCTGTATCTGGGATGCTGTATCTAGGATGCTGTATCTAGGATGCTGTATCTGGGATGCTGTATCTGGGATGCTGTATCTGGGATGCTGTATCTGGGATTCTGTATCTAAGATGCTGTATATATGATGCTGTATCTGGGGTGCTGTATCTGGGATATTGTATCTAGGATGCTGTATGTAGGATGCTGTATCTGGGATGCTGTATCTGGAATGCTGTATCTGGAGTGCTGTATCTAGGATGCTGTATCTAGTATGCTGTGTTTATGATGCTGTATCTGGGATGCTGTATCTGGGATGCTCTATCTAGGATGCTGTATCAGTGACGCTGTATCTGGGGTGCTGTATCTGGGATGCTGTATCTGATATGCTGTATCTAGGATGCTGTATCTGGAATGCTGTATCTGGGATGCTGTAACTATGATGCTGTATCTGGGGTGCTGTATCTGGGATGCTGTATGTGGGGTGCTGTATCTGGGATGCTGTATCTAGGATTCTGTATATGGGATATTGTATCTGGGATGCTATATCTAGGATGCTGTATCTAGGATGCTCTATCTGGGATGCTGTTTCTGGGGTGCTGTATCTGTGGTGCTGTATCTGTGGTGCTGTATCTGGGATGCTGTATGTGGGGTGCTGTATCTGGGATGCTGTATCTAGGATGCTGTCTATAGGATGCTGTATCTATGATGCTGTATCTGGAATGCTGTATCTGGAGTGCTGTATCTAGGATGCTGTATCTAGTATGCTGTGTTTATGATGCTGTATCTGGGATGCTGTATCTGGGATGCTTTATCTAGGGTGCTGTATATATGATGCTGTATCTGGGGTGCTGTATCTGGGATATTGTATCTTGATGCTCTATCTATGATGCTGTATCAAGGATGCTGTATCCGGGATTCTGTATCGGGGATGCTGTATCTGGGATGCTGTATCTAGGATGCTGCATCTAGGATGCTGTATCTGGGATGCTGTGTCTGGCATGCTGTATCTAGGATGCTGTATCTGGGATTCTTTATCTAGGATGCTGTGTCTATGATGCTGTATCTGGGATGCTGTATCTGGGATATTGTATCTAGGATGCTGTATCTAGGATGCTGGATCTGCGATGCTGTATCTGGGGTGCTGTATCTGGGGTGCTGTATCTAGGATGCTGTGTCTATGATGCTGTATCTGGGATGCTGTATCTGGGATTCTTTATCTAGGATGCTGTATTTAGGATGCTGTATCTTGGATGCTGTATCTGGTGTGCTGTATCTGGGATTCTGTATCTAGGATCCAGTATATATGATACTGTATCTAGGATGCTGTATCTAGGATGCTGTATCTAGGATGCTGTATCTGGGATGCTATATCTGGATGCTGTATCTAGGATGCTGTCTATAGGATGCTGTATCTATGATGCTGTGTCTAGGATTCTGTATCTGGGATTCTGTATCTGGGATGCTGTATCCAGGATGCTGTATCAAGGATGCTGTATCTGGGATGCTGTATCTGGGATGCTCTATCTGGGATGGTGTATTGGGTATCCTCTATCTGGGTTGCTGTATCTGGGGTGCTGTATCTAGGATGATGTATCTGGGATGCTGTATCTGGGATGCTGTATCTAGGATGCTGTATCTGGGATGCTGTATCTGGGGTGCTGTATCTAGGATGCTGTATCTAGGATGCTGTGTCTAGGATGCTGTATCTGGGATTCTATATCTGGGATGCTGTATCTAGGATGCTGTAACTATTATGCTGTATCTTGGGTGCTGTATCTGGAATGCTGTATCTGGGATGCTGTATCTAGGATGCAGCATCTGGGATATTGTATCTAGGATGCTGTATCTAGGATGCTATATCTGGAATGCTGTATCTGGGATGCGGTATCTATGATGCTGTATCTGGGATGCTGTATCTAGGATGCTGTATCTGGGATGCTGTATCTGGGATGTTGTATCTGGCATTCTTTATCTGGGATGCTGTATCTAGGATGCTGTATCTGGGATTCTGTATCTAGGATGCTGTATATATGATGCTGTATCTGGGGTGCTGTATCTGGGATATTGTATCTAGGATGCTGTATGTAGGATGCTGTATCTGGGATGCTGTATCTGGAATGCTGTATCTGGAGTGCTGTATCTAGGATGCTGTATATAGTATGCTGTGTTTATGATGCTGTATCTGGGATGCTGTGTCTGGGATGCTTTATCTAGGATGCTGTATATATGATGCTGTATCTAGGATGCTGTATCTGGGATTCTGTATTGAGGATCCTATATCTGCGATGCTGTATCTGGGATGCTGTATCTAGGATGCTGTATCTGGGATGCTGTATCTGGGATGCTTTATCTAGGATGCTGTATCTATGATGCTGTATCTGGAGTGCTGTATCTAGGATACTGTATATAGTATGCTGTGTTTATGATGCTGTATCTAGGATGCTGTATCTGGGATTCTGTATTGAGGATCTTATACCTGCGATGCTGTATCTGGGATGCTGTATCTAGGATGCTGTATCTGGGATGCTGTATCTGGGATGCTGTATCTGGGATGCTTTATCTAGGATGCTGTATCTATGATGCTGTATCTGGGATGCTGTATCTGGGATGCTGTATCTAGGATGCTGTATCTAGGATGCTGTATATGGGATGCTGTATCTAGGATGCTGTCTCTAGGATGCTGTATCTATGATGCTGTGTCTAGGATGCTGCATCTGGGATTCTGTATCTGGGATGCTGTATCTAGGATGCTGTATCTGGGATGCTGTATATAGGATGCTGTATCGTGGATCCTCTATCTGGGATGCTGTATCTGGAATGCTGGATCTAGGATGCTGTATCTTGGATGCTGGATACGGGATGCTGTATCCAGGACGCTGTACCTCAGAATCTGTATCTGGGATGCTGTATCTGGGATGCTGTATCTAGGATGCTTTATTCAGGTTATCTTTATAAATATGTGTACCCTGGACCAATAAAGTCAACTATGCTCTGTCACTCACATTGAGTCGTCTCAGCTTTTTCCTCCCCCGCTCGCAAGCTTTGGTTTGGAAGACATCAGATTTGGGATGTTAAGGAAGCTGTAACTGCCTTGGTGTTTCCTTCTCCCCGCAGTCGCATTTCTGGTTCTGTCTGTCGAGTTCTGCTCCTCTCCCGCACCAGGTGCTGATCGTGGGGCTCAGGGTGGGGGGGGCAGGGAGGGCGGGGGGTCCGTGGGCTTCAGTAAGTTTTGTTTGGGGTTTTTCAATCGCCTCTGTTGACACGTCGTATAAAAACTGATTGCTGCAGTGCTAATGAATGAACAGGATACAGCATCCCAGATACAGCATCCTAGATATACCATCCTAGATACAGCATCCCAGATACAGCATCCCAGATACAGCATCCTAGATACAGCATCCTAGATACAGCATCCCAGATACAGCATCCTAGATACAGCATCCTATATACAGCATCCTAGATACAGCATCCCAGATAGAGCATCCCAGATACAGCATCATAGATACAGCATCCTAGATACAGCATCCCAGATACAGGATCCTAGATCCACCACTAGATACAGTAAGTTTTGTTTGGGGTTTTTCAATCGCCTCTGTTCACACATCGTATAACAACTGATTGCTGCAGTGCTAATGAATGAACAGGATACAGCATCCCAGATACAGCATCCTAGACAAAGCATCCTAGATACAGCATCCCAGATACAGCATCCTAGATACAGCATGCCAGATACAGCATTCCAGATACAGCATCCCAGATACAGCATCCTAGATACAGCATCGTAGATACAGCATCCCAGATACAGAATCCCAGATACAGCATCCTAGATACAGCATCCTAGATACAGCATCATAGATACAGGATCACCAATACAGAATCCCAGATACAGCATCCTAGATACAGGATCTCATATACAGCATCCCAAATACAGCACCCCAGATACAGCATCCTAGATACAGCATCCCAGATTCAGCATCCCAGATACAGCATCCTAGATACAGCATCCCAGATTCAGCATCCCAGATACAGCATCCCAGATACAGCATCCCAGATAGAGCATCCTAGATACAGCATCCTAGATACAGCATCCCAGATACAGCATCATAGATACAGCATCCTAGATACAGCATCTTACATACAGCATCATAGATACAGCATCCCAGATACAGCATCCTAAATACAGCATCCTAAATACAGCATCCTGGATACAGCATCCCAGATACAGCATCCTAGATACAGCATCCCAGATACACCACTAGATACAGTAAGTTTTGTTTGGGGTTTTTCTATCGCCTCTGTTGACACGTCGTATAACAACTGATTGCTGCAGTGCTAATGAATGAACAGGAGGATGAGCAACAGGCTGCAGAAATTGTTTGGCTTCTGGTTTATTGTAAAATTATCATTTAACTCAAAAGCAATAAGATCTTGCAGTGGTCTTCTAATACCTAGTGACAGCTTTTTAATGTACCGGTTTGGAACTTTGAGATGATTTTGATATGAAGTGGCTGTTCCATTGTGGAATAGTGCAGGAGTAAACTCTTGCATTTCAGCATTCCTGGCAGATCTGCAGCTTGGTAAAGACCTCAGGCTGCTTGGTTTAATCAGACTTTTGCAGATCCCACCTTCACTGGTCAAAGCACCGGCTGCCAATGTGTTTTCTGGTGTTGTCACTGCTTTCTGAGCAAAGACGGCAGAGGCAGCAGCTCTGCTGGTGGTGTCTGTTTGATTGAAACATGGGTATCTACAGAACTTTAACCTGAAAGCTCAGAAAGCTGTGGTCGGTGGTATATCTGTGTAATGGCTGTAGGTTCTTCTGCAGATGTTCTTATGCCAGCGAGCACGGAACGTTTGTGAGTGTGACCTGCTGTGCGGTTAGAAGGAAGAAAGATGTGTGAGCTGCAGCAGCAGGAAGGCTGCAGCCGTGTAAGCCGGGGTGCAAACGGCACGAAACGGGCTGCAGCGGCGGAGCCCTCGGTCCCGGGCCGTCCCGGGCGGGCGCAGCCCGAGCGCTCCCGGCCCCGCTGCCGCTGACCCGCCGGGGCCGGGGCCGCGCTGCGGGCGGACAGCGCCGCTCTGCGGCCGCCGGCGGCTCCGGGCCGGGAGGGGGGGCGGGGCCCGGTGGCGGGCGCGGACGGGATTGGCTCCTGCGCGGGAAGGGCGGGGCCACGGTGCAGAAGCGCGCGGGCCGAGGGGCGCGTGCCGGCGGTGCGGCGGCGGGAGCAGCGCGCGAGGAGCGGCGGGGCCGGCGGTGAGCGAGGGGCGGGCGGACAGCGGGGAGACTGGACGGGGCCGCCCCGGTCCCGGCTGAGGGGGGAGGCTGGAGGGGGAGGGACGGGCTGGGTTCGGCAGGAGGAAGGCGAGGGGCAGCCAGCCGCAAGAGCGCGGCCCCGGGTCGGGCCGAGAAAGGGGCGAGGGGGAAACACGCGGGCGGCTGTGAGGGAAGGGAGCCCCGGGCTGAGCGCTGCGCGGGGCTCGGGCGGGGCCGTGGGGCGGAGGGGGGAGCCCGTGGTGCCGCAGGGCAGAGGGAGGAAAGCGAGCGGGAGGGGGCAGCGCCGGGTCGGGAGCGGCGCAGGCGGGGCCGGGGCCGCCGTGGGGGCGCCAGGGGGCGCGAGGGGCGGGGGCGGCGCTGCCGCGGGGAGGGGCCGGGAACGGGGGGAGCGGCGGGAGCGGCGGAGGAGCCTGAGGGCGGGACGGCGGGAAGGAGCTTGGGCGGGAAAGGCTGAGGGAGCTCAGGGAGGGGGGACATCGGGGAGGCTTTGGCGGGAAAGGCTGAGGGACCTCAGGGAGGGGTGACATCGGGAGGCTTTGGCGGGAAAGGCTGAGGGACCTCAGGGAGGGGTGACATCGGGGAGGCTTTGGCGGGAAAGGCTGAGGGAGCTCAGGGAGGGGTGACATCGGGAGGCTTTGGCGGGAAAGGCTGAGGGAGCTCAGGGAGGGGTGACATCGGGGAGGCTTTGGCGGGAAAGGCTGAGGGAGCTCAGGGAGGGGGGACATCGGGGAGGCTTTGGCGGGAAAGGCTGAGGGAGCTCAGGGAGGGGTGACATCGGGGAGGCTTTGGCGGGAAAGGCTGAGGGAGCTCAGGGAGGGGGGACATCGGGGAGGCTTTGGCGGGAAAGGCTGAGGGAGCTCAGGGAGGGGGTGACATCGGGGAGGCTTTGGCGGGAAAGGCTGAGGGAGCTCAGGGAGGAGATGGCGTCGGGGAGGATGCAGTGGGCAATGCTGAGGTAGCTCAGGACGGGATGGCACTCAGGTGTGGTTTCAAAGGGAAATGCTGAGGTACCTTGAGGAATGGACGCTGGGCTGGGAACTATGAACACATCAGATTGGTTCAGAGAGTGTTCATGACAGAAATTTGTGCAGTGAAGTATTCCAGCAAAGAGAGGGAGAAGAGCCAAACTTAGATCAGGCCTCCTAGGACGCCTGCAGGTTTGGGGACAGGGATGACGAGGTTGTTAATCCGGTCCTGACTGTTTCTTTCTCTGTCCCTCTCTTGCAGCACCTGACTGAATGGAGGAGCAAGTGGACGGGAAGCTCCTGCGCCACACACAGATCACATTTGTTATAAATAAGAGCCAATAAATCGATTCTGAGCCAATCAATCGATTTTATTTAGCAAGCGGTAATTAGGCAAAACAGCGCTGGGTGACCGGGGGAAGCTCAGTTCCGCCAACAGGCACACCACTCAACTTTTCGTGTGTGCTTATATATGTTATACGCTCGTTCACACGCTGGGAATTTCCGTCTCTGGAACTTTGTTACCTGTGGCACCATCCGGGAGTCCCGTTACCTGTGGCACCATCCGGGAGTCCCGTTACCTGTGGCACCATCCGGGAGTCCCGTTACCTGTGGCACCATCCGGGAGTCCCGTTACCTGTGGCACCATCCGGGAGTCCTGTTATCTGTGGCACCATCCGGGAGTCCTGTTACCTGTGGCACCATCCGGGAGTCCTGTTACCTGTGGCACCATCCAGGCAATCCAGACATTGGCTTAACTACTACTACAAGGTTCTACAAAACATAATCAAACTTGCACAAGCGCAGTTACTGCTTACAACAATATGCATTATATAATTGAATCCTACTTGATTTGTTCAACATTAACAATTTTGACCATCACTTATTACAATTCCCCCCCCTTTTTTTTTTTTTACTCATTTATTTGTTGATCAAATCGAATTACCACTTTTCGGGCTAGTAAGGTCATTTCAGCTTCTTCATGAGTTCCATGTTTCTGTAGCAGCATAAGGTGTACCCGCTCTACACGGTTTTTAACTAGTCCAATAAGTCGATTTAGGATACAGGGTCCAAAGGTTAGGGTGAGTAATAATATCATCAAGGGTCCAGCTACTGTGGATAGCAATGTAGTTAGCCACGGGGACTGAATAAACCAAAACTCGTACCACCCTTTTGCAGCTTCTCTTTCCCTTTTTCTCTGTTCCAGTCTCTCCCTTAATTTCACCATCGAGTCTCGGACTACCCCTGTGTGATCTGCATAAAAACAACACTCTTCCTTCAAGGCTGCGCATAGTCCACCTTGCTGTAAGAAAAGGAGATCCATCCCTCTCCTGTTTTGCCACACCACTTCAGATAGCGAGGTTAGAGATCTCTCTAAGGCGGTTATGGAGTTTTCAGTTCTCTCTAGGTCCTCATCTATCGCAGTCTTCAAGGAATTGAATCCTTGATTTTGTTGAACAAGTGAAGCTCTCCCTGTTCCTGCTCCGGCTGCCCCTAACCCTAGCAACGTGGCTATAGTAATGGCTGTAATGGGTTCCCGTTTGGTACGATGGAGTCCTGTATCCCAAATATCATACATTACATTTTCTTGATGATCCAATATCCTTGGGATGATGGTAACTAACATGCAATACTCTCGGGAACTGTTGAACACCTTTAAAGACACACATGGAGTAAGTCCCGTCCTAGAACATATCCATTTTGTTCCATTCGGGGGAATAATATCTCCTGTGGTTTCGTTAAGGTTCGGTACGATATTCCCACAAAGTGGTCTCTTGGAGTTTGGTACTTTACCTATACAAGTCCCTATCCCAGTTCCATGTTGCATAGTTATCCCTCTTTTCTGCTTTTCCCAAGGACATTGAATAGGCACAGACTCCTTGTTTATGGTATACCGACGATTATCCCCTATAGCTTCATAAAAGGGTGGATTAACATTATAACACAACCAGCAACCAGTGGTTAAGTTGGGTTGAGTATAGTTTAGGGTTTGATAAGTAGCCCGGATAATTTCCCATAGAGGATTCAAAGATTGCGAGGCTTCAGTATTCAGAGATTTCAAGGCTTCAGTGACAGTTTCCTCTTTTACTATTATATTCTCCTTCTCTACTGTCCTTGTCTCCTTACCCAGAGGGGGAGGGGATTTTACTACTGGATTGGGACCTATCGCTCGAGGGGTCGGTTTAACTTCTTCCTTCTTTATGAAGAACATGCCTCCCCTATCATCACCCGGTTCATAATACCGCATTCCCCAGGTTTTCCCAACAAGCCATCCACTATGTTCAGGGTTTGTTATGTTAAGGAATATATATTCATACTCGCCATCACTGTCCCGCTCGTTTCGGTTGCGAGGATAACCGAGTTTTAGTCGGCGGCCTTGGTTCACGACTCCCGAAGGAGGAATGCATCCTACAGGTCCCCATCCAACCTTTAAGAACTGATCAGTATTTGCCGGAGGAATTGGCCAGCTTGAGGCAATCGTTTCACACCCCCAGTAAGCGCAGTAATAGTGTCCTGGGGTATTACAATACGAGGGCCCTGTGCTGGGGCACATATAAAACCCCATTTTGTTAAGGCATGGCTCAATCTGAACTAATTGGCAGAAGGTTGCAGTAAAAGAAGGTGACCCTGATGTGCTCTGTTGTTGTATGATCGTTTGGCCCTCCCATCGATAGAGGGTCCATTTAAAAGGTTGGTGAGAACTCCCCTGCTTTATTGCTATTATTACCGGTAAGGTAAGGAGGATTAGGGAGAGCGACCCGGCCCCTGGTTGGCTGAAAATCAGCCAGTGGAGGTTCATTTTGTTGAGGGTTGTTCTGCCTAACGGAGCTGCTTTATTTTAGGAGTCTTCGGAGGCACTTGCCAATCCCCACAAGGATACCCCTCTGCCTTGCCCTGGGCCTACTCTGTTGCTTCAGAGTAGCCGGGTAAGTTTTCTTCTCGGCAGCAGTTGTAGTCTTCAGGGGACTGCCTCCTGAATCCTCTCCTTGTTCTGTCACAACCCGCTTTCCAATACTCAACCCAATAGGGCTATTTTCAAATACAAGGGTTTGGCCACTGTCCCGAATCCTCACAGGGTCTGGAACATTCCCGTATTTTTACTAAACGCTTCTTACACTTCCTCTTGGTTATTTCCCAAATGTCTGGACTTACGGGTCATACAGAAAGTACTGAATATTTTTACTACACTCTATGTTCTTAACTATAAGTTTCTCTCCTAACTGTGCAACAGTTCTGTACCAATCTCTTCTATAATGTCCGTATCTAGGCCAATTTTCCCGTCCAGTAATTTCCACAGTATTTCCACAGTATTTATGGTTTTTCCCAAACACTCATCACACCATCGTTCAACATAAGGAAACTTTTCCCACTGCTGTATCCTGCACCTGCTACACACACGACATACCCAAGGATTACACTGTTTGCATACAGGACATGCGATATGTAACTTCCGCAATTCCTTACAGTTGTCCATAAGAAGCTTAGTATCTACGGCTATACGTCACGTGTCTGTTTCCTCCTGAAGGTCAGCTTCAACTCATCCGGTTCCCCGGTGACTTCCCAGTCTGTATGTAGGACAGGACCTTTTACTCGACTAGCGTGTGTCCATCCTCTTTCTGCGGCGCGGACTGCGGTATCTGTGGTGAGTAAAACAAGGAAAGGTCCCTCCCAGCGAGGGGTTAACGATGATTCCTTCCATGTTTTTACGAGTACTTGATCTCCCGGCTTAATACTATGTATTGCTACATCTAAAGGTGGTCTTTGAACCACCAGGCCTCGCTTTAACAGTTCTTGCCTCCTCCTCATGAGTTCTATAAGATATTCTTGTAACATCTTTTCTTCCACTTTAGGGTGTTCGATTGGCTTCTCCAAATCATAGGGCATTCCATATAACATTTCACAGGAGGAAAGTCCTGTATCGGCCCTCGGTTGTGTCCTTATGTTCAAGAGGGCTAAGGGGAGGCACTTCACCCAGTTCATTCTGGTTTCTATCATTAATTTGGTCAGGTGCTTTTTAATTTCTCCGTTCATCCTTTCAACTTTTCCTGAACTCTGGGGGTGCCAAGGAGTGTGATACTCCCACTTGGTTCCCAGAGCTTCTAACGTTTCTCTAATTATTTTGGAAGTAAAATGGGGTCCTCTGTCCGAATCGATAACTGACATGATCCCATATCTAGGTATGATATGCTCTAATAATATTTTTACTACTGTCCTCGCAGTGGCCCGAGCTACCGGAAAGGCTTCAACAAAGTGAGTTAGGTGGTCTACCATAACTAGAAGGTATTTATATCTGCCTACCTCTGGTAACTCCGTAAAGTCTACCTGAATCCTTTCGAATGGCTTTTTGGCCAGTTGTCTTCCCCCAGGGATTCTCTCCCTAAGGTGCTGTTTATTTATCCTTTGACATGTTAAACATTCTCCAACAATTCCTTTTGCTAGATCACACACCCCCATAACCATATATTTGTTAGCGAATTGATCTACCAGAGCCTGCACTCCCCAATGGGTTTGTCTATGAAACTCTCTCAGGACTTGCCAAGCCACTCCTTTCGGGAGCATTTCTCTCTCATCCGGTAGCCACCACTTCCCCTCTCGTTCGACTATTCCCATTTGCCCCAATTTCTCCTTTTCCTGATTTGTAAATCTCATAGCATACTTAGTTTGTACAGGATCCTGTTCGACTGCTTTTATTGCCGGTAGCGCAGCTTTCTTAGCTTCTTCGTCGGCTAAATTATTTCCTCTTACTTGCGTGGAGGTTCCCTTCCGATGGCCCTTTACGTAAACTACTGCAATTTGTTTGGCCCCTCTTAATGCCTCCAGGGTTTGCTTTATTAAGGTCTCATGTTGTCGAGGGTTAAGATTGCGGGGTGACAATAAAACCCTGGCAGATGTGTTGTTAACCCCCTCTCCCCCCCACTTCCCCCTTGTGCCCCTCCCTCTCCCCTTTTCCCACTCAGGACAGGCGATCGGGAGGGCAAGAAGGACAGAGAGAAGAGTTGGAAAAATTAAAGATGTTTTACTAATGCTACTAATAAGAATAGAGAAAATAATACAAAATATACAAAACCAATCTTGAAAGTCTCAGCAACTGCAGAGCCGGCAACCAAAGTCCTGGACTGGACTCTGCAGCCAACCGGAGCTGGATTCAGTCTGTCACTGGCCTCAGTTCGCAGGGACGACTAGCAAGGTCCTCTCCTAATGTCGGCCATAAGCAGAAGGGAAAAGCAAAGGCAAAAGGGAAAAGGGACGAGATCCTCGTGATCTCCCACTTTTATATGAAGTATTCACGTGAATGGGATGTTATACACAGTTGGTCAGTTTCTTGGTCACTTGTTTCTCGTCGCCCCTCTCACGAGATGTCCATCCGTGCTTATCAATAAGTTTGCATTCCATTGCTAGGTTTACCAAAACATGTGTCTGGTTCTCCAGGAAAATGCAGTTAATATGAAGCTTTAGCTGACAGGCAAAATTCACTGAAAGAGAAACTTGTTTTTTAACAAAACCAGGACATTCCACCCCTTATAATATGCCATTCACTGAATACTTAAACCTTATCAATACAATCTATCAATACAATCTAATTACTCACTACTACTATATATATATATACATATGTACATATATACACAGGAGTAATTAATCAGTGGACCATCCTTTGAAAAGTTCATTAAGTTCATTTTGTCACGACAGTCTCCCAGGGCAGGAAAAATGGTACAAGTGCATCTCATGACCACTGTTTGTGGGTTAAAGACATCAACTTCGAAGAAGTTGTCAGGCGCCACTCGAAGAAGCTAGCTCTGGTTTCATCATCACTGTCTTGATCTGGAAGACACTTATTAAACACTGTTAGTATGGCAATTCACATCATGCAGTTTCAGTATTGAATATTTTCACCTAAACTCAAATCCCGTTGAGGTACACACTGAACTTCTCCATCCTTAAGCATCACCCACCAGGTGCTGCCAGGTCCCTGGGCAAAAACAATCCCGCGAATGGGCTTGACTTTGCTGAGCCAGGATTAACCCAGACTGCCTTTCCTAACATGATATCATGTGTACTACAGGGACTTTATCTCCTTCTACAGTCCGTAGAATCTCTGATTGGGCAGGTCCAGCTCCATTAGTTGATCCTCTGGTGTTGACCAACCAAGTGGCTTTTGCTAAATGTGAATCCCAGTGTTTAAAGGTTCCACCACCCAACGTCTTTAGTGCAGTTTTTACAAACCATTGTACCTTTCCATTTTCCCAGAGGCTGGTGCATGATATGGAATATGATATACCCACTCAATACCATGTTCTTTGGCCCAATTGTCTATAAGACTGTTTTTGAAATTAATACCGTTGTCTGATTCAATTCTTCCTGGCGTACCGTGTCGCCAAGGACTTGCTTTTCAAGGCCCAAGATGGTATTTCGGGCTGTAGCATGAGGTACGGCATATGTTTCCAACCATCCAGTGGTTGCTTCCACCATTGTAAGTACATAACGCTTACCTTGACGTGGTTGTGGAAGTGTAATATAATCAATCTGCCAAGCTTCTCCATACTTATACTTTAACCATCGTCCCCTGATACCGTACAGGCTTTAACCGTTTCGCTTGTTTGATTTCGGCACAAGTCTCACATTCATGAATAACCTGTGAAATAGTGTCCATAGTTAAATCCACCCCTCGATCGCGAGCCCATTTATATGTTGCATCTCTACATTGATGCCCTGAAGCATCATGAGCCCATTGGGCTAGGAAAAGTTCACCTGTATGTTGCCAGTCCAAGTCCATCTCAGCTACTTTAATCTTAGCAGCTTGATCCGCTTGTTGGTGGTTTAGATGTTCCTCGGTGGCTCGACTTTTAGCCACATGAGCATCTACGTGCCGAACGGTGGTGTTTCTTCAGCACGTGTTACCTCCTCCTCATCTGGAGACATCCCAAAGTCTTTGCTTTCTGGCCAGTCTGTAATCACTTCTAAGCTCCCTGGGCGATTGGGATTTCCAATTCGAGCTCGTTGCGTGATCAATGCAATCCATTTACTCCACGTAACTTCGGTTGCATGATGTGGAGAGGGAACCGTCCCTTTGAACATGCAGCTCAGCACCGGCAGTCGAGGTGCCAGGAGGAGCTGTGCTTCAGTACCGGTCACTTCTGAAGCAGCTCGGACTCCTTCGTATGCTGCTAGTATCTCTTTTTCAGTTGGAGTATAGTTGGCCTCAGATCCTTTGTATCCTCCACTCCAAAAACCTAAGGGTCGACCTCGGGTTTCTCCTGGTGCTTTCTGAGGCTCCAGGTAAGTCCATTATCTCCGGCTGCGGTGCAGAGCACATTTTTAACATCTAGTCCAGTCCGAACTGGTCCAAGGGCCACCGCATGAGTTATCTCACGCTTCATTTGTTCAAAGGCTTGTCGCTGTTCATGGCCCCACTCAAACTGGTTCTTTTTACGAGTCACTCGATAGAGAGGGCTCACAATCTGGCTGTAGTCAGGAATATGCATTCTCCAAAAACCTACAACGCCCAAAAAAGTCTGTGTCTCCTTTTTATTAGTAGGTGGAGACATTGCTGCGGTTTTGTTGATCACATCCATTGGGACCTGACAACGGCCATCTTGCCCATTTATTCCTAAAAAATGGATCTCTCACACAGGTCCCTTGACCTTGCTTCGTTTTATGGCAAAACCAGCATCCAAAAGAATCTGAATTATTCTCTCACCTTTCTCAAAGACTTCTTTCGCTGTGTCGCCCCATACGATGATGTCATCAATATATTGCAAGTGTTCTGGAGCTTTACCTTGCTCCAGTGTGGTCTGGATCAGCCCATGGCAGATGGTAGGACTGTGTTTCCACCCCTGGGGCAAGCGATTCCACGTGTACTGGATGCCTCTCCAGGTGAAAGCAAACTGCGGCCTGCACTCTGCTGCTACAGGAACAGAGAAAAATGCATTAGCAATGTCAATTGTAGCATCACACTTGGCTGCCTTTGACTCCAGTTCAAATTGCAGTTCTAGCATGTCAGGCACAGCAGCACTCAGTGGTGGTGTAACTTCATTCAGGCCACGATAGTCTACAGTTAGTCTCCACTTGTCACTAGACTTACGCACTGGCCAGATGGGCTGTTAAAAGGTGAGCGAGTCTTACTGATCACACCCTGGCTTTCCAATTGACGGATCAACGTCTGGATCGGAATCAAAGAGTCTCGATTGGTGCGATATTGCCGGCGATGCACCGTCGTGATAGCAATTGGCACCTGCTGATCGTCAACCATCAGCAGTCCTACAACAGAAGGATCATCTGAAAGACCAGGCAAATCAGACAGCTGTTCAATTTTCTCAGTGTCCACAGCTGCTATACCAAATGCCCACCTATACCCTTTTGGGTCCTTAAAGTACCCTCTCCTGAGGTAGTCTATGCCAAGGATGCACGGAGCATCTGGACCAGTCACAATGGGATGCTTTTGCCAGTTTTTTCCAGTTAGGCTCATTTCAGCCTCTACAACAGTCAGTTCCTGGGATCCCCCAGTCACTTCAACAATACTGATGGATTGTGTTCCTTTATAATTAGAAGGAATTATCGTACACTGTGCACCAGCGTCCACTAAAGCTTTGTACTCCTGGGGGTGTGTTGTACCAGGCCATCGTATTTGTACAGTCCAATAAACTCTGTTATCCCTTTCCTCCAACTGGTTGGAGGCAGGGCACCTCTAATTTCTGTTTTGCACAGTCTCTGGGTGTGAATTAGAGGTTCCTTCAAGAGCACCAGAATCTCTTCTGCTCCTTTTGTAAACTGGAGCAGCCACCTTCCTAGGAGTTTTTCCTTTTATCTCACGTACTCGTTCTTGAAGTTCTGAGGTAGGTCTTCCATGCCACTTATTCATGTTTTCTCCCTGCTCATGTAGGAAGAACCACAGTGAACCTCTTTTTGTGGGCTGCCTCTGTCCTCTCTCTCGAGATTGGAAACGCCTTTTCCTAATAGCTGAAACATAGGTTTGTGCAGGTCGTGAATGGTAGGTGTCTTCTCTGAGTTCTTTGATTTCCTGCAACAGCTTTTCAAACCGGTCATCAGATTTTTCACACAGTTTCTCTACAGCGGAGACACAAGCCCGTAGAGAACCAGCAAGGCTGTCCTCAAAGTTCCGAAGCTGCTCAATCACTTCATTAATCTCTTGTTGACCTCTAGCTGACCAGACCATTCCTGCCAATGACCTAGCATATGCAGGGGGTGCACTTTGTACAAATCTGCGCCACAGAGATCGTGTACAATTGATCCTATCTGGGTCTGTCCCCTCTTGGTTGTCTGATCCAAAATAGATGATCTCTCGCACAGCTAATTCTCTCAGGAACTGAATACCTCTCTCCATAGTATTCCATTTCCCTAACTTGGATATACAATCTTCCTTGTAGGGGAATCTTACTTTCATAGCTGCCAGGAGTCGGGTCCAGAGACTAGTGGCATTAGACTCTCTTGAAATTGCCCTATCAATGGTGGAATCTCTTGACAGAGATCCCAGCTGCCTGGCTTCACCACCTTCCAATTCAATTGTTTCTGCCCCATTGTCCCAGCATCGGAGCAGCCAGGTTAAAATATTCTCGCTTTCACGATGACTAAAGTCTTTTCTCAGATCTCTCAGCTCACCTGGAGAAAAGGACCGAGTGGTGGTCACTTCATCTCCTCCCTGTCCTGATGGTGCCCCTTGGGTCGATGTTGGCCCTGTGCCATCATCTGCTGCACGGGTAGTCTTTCTAGTGACTTTCTTACAACCAGCAACTGATGCTGATATGGGTTCACCATCATTTGATTTATTTCCAGAGTCTGAATGACTGTCACAGTGGTTACAGCAGCAACAGTGCCCAGTGTGTGAAGAAGGGGGGGCTGCCTTGTTAGCCTTTGAGGCTGGAGAAGGGATGTTATCTGCAGCGACCTTGGCAGAGGAACTCTGCGGAGGAGCTGTAGCTTCAGCCTGCGAAGCCGCCGTTGGGGGGGCAGTGGCTGCAGCGGCAGCTTTTGCTGTTTTGCTCTTTCTCGAGCGGCTCGGAGTGCTTTTTGCTAAAGCTTCCGAAGACGCACCGCAAATCTCAGGACAACAAAGAGACGCAAACCTCCTGTTGAACGCCATTTCTCTTAACAGAAGCACAAACTGACACACATTCAGCAAACCAGATAACACCATCACAGTTCTATCAAAACTCCAAGGATATTCAAAGTTCTCTAAAACATTTGCGAACTGTCCTAGCGAAAAAACGAAAGTATTGTTAGTCAGCCTTTCTAAAGATTCGCCTGACCAATTAGCAAACACAGAGCCGTACGGCTCTCTAATCTCTCCTGGAGGCTTTTCAAGGTAAAGCAGAAGCGAGTAGAAATTCATTAGCGGCTGCAGTATAATGAAATAAACCAGCGACAAACCACACAGCATCATCATGACCATTGTCCAGTTCCTTGTTGTTATATAATGAATACTTCGATTTAAAAAGAAAGCCCAACACAGATATGGAATCAGTGAGCACAATGTAGAAAATAACTGATACAACTTATGCCATAACATCTTTAAATCAGTGTAATTCACTTTGCCTTAATACAACTAAATAATATCCAAAGCAAACGGATGCGCAAGTATCGCAACTCTATGAGTTGGCACCGTGCCAAGAAAACTGAAAGGTACGTCAGAGCTGTAGAAAAGCCAAAAATCTTCAAATTTACCTCTTTCTCTTGCCCCACGTTGGGTGCCAATTACTGTCGAGGGTTAAGATTGCGGGGTGACAATAAAACCCTGGCAGATGTGTTGTTAGCCCCCTCTCCCCCCCACACACTTCCCCCTCCCTCTCCCCCCTTTTCACTAAGGAGAGGCAACTGGGAGGAAAAGAAGCACAGAGTGAAGAGAGTTGGAAAAAATTAAAGATGTTTTACTAATGCTACTAATAAGAATAGAGAAAATAATACAAAATATACAAAACCAATCCTGAAAGTCTCAGCAACTGCAGAGCCGGCACCCGAAGTCCTGGATTGGACTCTGCAGCCAATTGGAGCTGGATTCAGTCTCTCACTAGGCCTCAGTTCGCAGGGACGACTAGCAAGGTCCTCTCCTAAGGTCGGCCATAAGCAGCAGGGAAAAGGGAAAAGCACTCGAGATCCTCGTGATCTCCCACTTTTATATGAAGTATTCACGTGAATGGAATGTTATACACAGTTGGTCAGTTTCTTGCTCACTTGTTTCTCGTCGCCCCTCTCGCGAGATGTCCATCCGTGCTTATCAATAAGTTTGCATTCCATTGCTAGGTTTACCAAAACATGTGTCTGGTTCTCCAGGAAAATGCAGTTAATATGAAGGCTTTAGCTGACAGGCAAATTCACTGAAAGAGATACTTGTTTTTAACAAAACCAGGACACCCGCTCAGCCCCGTCACCCCTTCTCCTCTTGCTCTCTCCCTCGCTCTTCCCAATGCGCTTCCCTTGTGCCCGAGGAGGGGAATGCACCAGGGCAAACCCGTGTTGCTGCCGTCACTGGGAAGGCGCTGGGACGTTTTTCTCTGCAGTTACTGTCAGTGCCTCGGCCACAGATCCCCTCTCATACTTTCCAGCTCTCTTTCCCAGCTCCGTGCTGTGATTCCCTTTCCGCCCACGCCCTGCACATCTCTGCACACAAATCACGCCTTGTCACTGGACTGTCAACAAGTGCTCGCTGGACACACGTAGGATCTCGTGTTTTACGGCAGAAATTTCCAGTTGTAGCCTCACCTCCAGTGCCGAAAGAGGTATTTTGCAGATGTTTTTTCGAGTCAAAACCACAGCGGTTATCAAAACAAAACTATTTGCATCCTTGTTTCCACACAATTTAGTCCATCCTGTTGCTAACCAAGACATCTTGTGTGTCTTTCTTGAAAATGTACCTTGCATTAGCACTTGTACCAAAACTTCTCCCCTCCGGAGCCACGCATTGCAATGCTGTCTGTGTTTGAGAACAAACCTCTGCAACCCATGTTCACCAGTTGCACCGGGGAATTACGATCCGGTGGCAAAGCATGAAACTGCAAACCTGGAGTCCACAGCCACCCCACGCCGAGCACATCTGTAAAGGGTTTAGATACTGCGGGGTGAGGAGGCGATTCTATTGAAAACAAGGTGGGGCACCCTTAAAGGAACTTTGCCTTTAGATACATAAGAACGTGTTGATTGTATAGACACGATCTGAAGATTTCTTGGTTTCTGTTTTGAAGAGGAGTGGCAAAATAGTTTGTTATGATGAAGCAACTTGTTTTCCATCTACCTGGAATGAAGTTTAAGTGCCTGTCTCTAAGGTGTATAAAGACTGGAATAAACAGCAGCATTAATTTTGCTCCCTGCCGCGGGCCTGAGGAGCTGTAGGGCACCCGTTGGAATGTGAAGAGGGATGTACAATTGCAAACGCATGTTCAGAAGTAGTTGGAGTGATTTGCATTGTAAAAAGAAATAAATATTGACAGGAGATGCGCTGGAAGAGTTCACAGAGCGCTCAAGAACTTTGCAAGAGATCCGAGTGGGACAAAGAGCAGGAATCCCTGCAGGAAGGGACCGGGCAGGCTGCAGTTCTGATGGGGTTTTTATTTATAGTCGTACTTGAAAGCGCTGGTTTCTTTGGGTGAGCAGTCAATAATGAACGGAGATATTTTTAACCTCCTACGTTAGACTCTGCATTTCACCTACAAGAGCACTGGCAGCTGTAATCAGATAAACTCCGTAGTCATAGGTTGCATTTGTAATGCTGCCACCTGCCATAACGCTGAACCCAAAGGGCGCCTGAGGTGGAAGATTTTACAGGCAAAACCGCAGACCAGGAGCTCAGCAGCCAGGTGATGGGCCCGTGATAACAGGGGACTCGCCAAACGCTGCCAGCGCCTCAGAGGAAGTTTCCAGAAGCATTGCTCAGAAACCGCTCTGCTTGTGGATCGTCTTTCTAATGCAAAAGAATCCCTTTGTTCTTGTGCGTTTGCTGAGAATATTTGCACAAAACCCGGCGCCGCTGCCGCTGTGAGAATGTGGCAGAAGATCCTCTCCGCAGGTCGTGTTTGTCACCCATCAGGAGACTGCGGATGTGCTGCTGCTGGAGCCGGCGAACGGGGAACTCAGTGCTGGTGAATCACAGAGCGGGAGAGCGTGTGTCAGGTTCTTTTCTGCAGCCCATGGTTATTTGATCCTCAAGTTAAATCGTCTTTAAGCCGATGCGTAGGTAGGTGTGAGGCTGCCTGCATTGCCAGCGCTGGAATGCACAGTAACGCTTCTGGTGATTTGGGGTTTTTTCCTTTAAAACGTGTAAGCAAGCCTTTAAAAACAACCAATTGCTTCTATTTGCGTGGATAATTGAAGCAAAGTAATTTTCCCAGATTCATCAGAGCTCGCCTGTGGCTTTTTCCGTGTCCTTTCTGGGTCTAAACAGCTCAGATATCCATTTTGTTTTCTCTTCTTTCTTCACTTCTTCTCTCTCCTTCCTTAGACCTTCAGTCCTTTCCGCGAACAAAACCAACACTTTGTGGCTTTGGTTTTTCTAAACCCTCTGAAGGTGTTAAATGCTGAACATTTCCCGGGCTTAGGCCAGATTAATGCTTGAGAAGCACAGGAAGGCTGGGGGTGCTGCTTAGATGTCAGACTTTGAATCCTAAAGCAGCGACATCTGTGTGTGTTCCCCAGTCACAAGTCAAGCCCACGACAGGGGTTTCTTCCTGGGGAATCAATACAGAATTACTCTGAGTCGCCTCTTGGTCGCTCTTTGAGAATTGACTTCTTGGTGCTTTCACAACACTAAATGCTGGAGCTGGGCATTGTTTTACCCCGAAGAGCCACCACCAAACAGAAATTGTTGTTTTCCCATAATGGCTCGGGCTTAAAGGAGAAACAATCTGAACGTTGCGAACCTGCTGGTGGGATCCCAAGGGCTGGCAATGGTGCTTATGAACCTGGGAGCGGCAAATGCTGCTGGAGTCTGGACTGTGACTTACGGTGTCAGTCCAACAGCTCCTGCCCGTCCCTGCGGGTCTGTCTGGGCGGAACAGCCGCCGGCCACAGGTTCTGCAGGCGCCTCTGGGACGGGAACTTCGTTTTCAGTTCCAGTTTGGTGGCACAAAGCTCCTTTATTTCATGGTTTTGTCCTTTCCATTTCACTCATGCAGAAGTTCGCCCAAGCTCGTAGGGATATTTTCCCAAGTTAGAATATCAGGAGAGTCCAGTGTAGGGCAACAAAGATGATGAAGGGAGTGGAGCACCTCCCTTATGAAGAAAGGCTGAGGGAGCTGGGTCTCTCTAGTTTGGAGAAGAGGAGGCTAAGGGGGGACCTTATTAATGTCTATAAATATATAAAAGGTGAGTGCCGTGAGGACAGAGCCAGGCTCTTCTCAGTGGCAAACAATGACAGGACAAGGGGTAATGGGACCAAGCTGGAACACAAGAGGTTCCACTTAAATTTGAGAAGAAACTTCTTCTCAGTGAGGGTGCCAGAGCACTGAACAGGCCGCCCAGGGGGGTGTGGAGTCTCCTTCTCTGCAGACATTCAAAACCCGCCTGGACATGTCCCTGTGCGACCTCATCTGGGCGTTCCTGCTCCATGGGGGGATTGGACTGGATGATCTTCTGAGGTCCCTTCCCATCCCAAACATACTGTGATACTGTGATACTGTGATTTAACCCCACAGAAGTCATTTCACTCCTCTGGCAGCCTATCTTGGAGTCTCTTGGTGATTTTCAAGAATGAATCTGTTGTACATGGAACAGTAATATTACTTCACAGGTGGCAGAACTGAAGCAGATCTGACTCTTCTTACACTTGTATTTTGTGGAAGGCTGAGGACTGTTTTCATTTGTTTGGGTGTTTTTTGTTGATGTTGTTGTCATGCATTTTTTTCCTGTAGCCTGGTACTTTATCCACCGAACAGCATTTCTCCTTTTCCAGTGGCTGGCCTCCCGTTGATCTGCTCTGCTCAGTAACAGCAGAAACCCGTGTTGACCATGGGCTGACTCATTTCCAAAGCTTTCCTGTGACAAACGTATTTGATTCCTAATAGGTGGGAGATGGGATTGCATCTTTCAGGCAGAGAGAGAGGCCTGAGACGCAGAGGATCATCCTAAAAAGAGCTGTAGGAAAGACCATTGAAGCTGAGTTGTATCCTCTGTTGTTTTCGTGGCTGTTGGATGAAGGACACGCGGAAGGAAAAGCGCGAGTGCCGCTCCACGATGTGGGTATCGCTTGCTGCGATGAGGTCAGGCTCTGTACGTGGTCCCAGCTGCTCTGAAGAATCCAAGATAATGCTGTTTGCTCACTCCTCGTACTGTATTAGTTCATATAGACCTGCAGTTAATAACTCTTTTCTCCCTTCTCCCTCTAGAGAGCCACTCTTTAGCCCAGGTCAGTGACAAAACACTGACAAAGCCATATTGGAGTGAGATAAGCACCGCCGTCGGGAGCCCGGTAGAGACTCCGTTGTGCTGTTCAGCGTGGCTGCAGCAGCAAGGAGCCTCTGCTCCCATCCGATTGCGTTTTCATCCTGTTTTCTCCTAGGGAGTCACAGCTTTGCTTTTGCCGAAGACAGGAGGTTTAATAGTCGGCACCGGAGAAGGGACTGTAGCTCTCTGTACAGGCTCAGACTGCCAAGTAAAGAAGTGAGTTTGTAGATGGAAGAATCAGGAGGGGAGAGGTGACAATTCCTCCAAAAGGGTCACGGTATGAGAACCAATCATTTCTATGGAAAGGCATCATCCAAGTCAGTCTCAGTTTTTCAGTCCTGCAGACACAATACACGGTCTGGTTCCAGCGTCATGAGGTTGGAGCAAACTGAAAATGACTGCGTGCGTTTGCAGGGAAGTGCCCTCTGATCCTTCCTTGGAAATGACTGTTGTTTCCTTTGGAGCAGTAGGAGTCAGATCCTAAACTGATGCCAAGCCAGACAGATTTGTTGAAGTCAATAGAATGATGCTTATTTACGCCGGGTGAGAAAGAGTAGTAGTTGCCATCTCCAAAAGGGTTTGTTGGGGGTCATGGGATTGTAAAGCAGGGCTCTGCTAATTTGATAGGCACGTGTCTGGAAGTGCTGGAGTATTTGCAAGGCTTTTTTCTGCATACCAGATAGAAAGCTGCAGGCGTCATTTCCCCATACGTGATTTGAAAATTGGGCTCACACCTACTCATTTGGCATTGCTTGAATATCCCCTTCAAGTGTACAGTTCTGCAAGCTTAGCTTTGTACGACTGAAACTATTCCCAGAAGGTCTAAACAGTCTGGAAATATCCTTGAAAGTGGGATATTGAAGTGCACTTGAGCAAGAATATCAACAAAGCTGTTGTTACCTTAGGCCCTGGTGCAGGAAATCAAGTCTCCAAAGCGCTGCCTGTGCCAGCCCTGGCAGAGCAGCAGGTGGGACGGGCAAGATCATGGGAAGTAGGAAACGTGACTGGGAATGGAATGTTAGTCCTGCCCACGCTCTTGCGTCTTGATATCACAGCCTAGTGCGGAGCTTTTTGGGGAAACAGCGACAGTCGAATTCTCGAGAAGCTGGAAAATGAAAGTTCCTCGAGGTCAATGTATGGCCAAACCTTTGCTTTCTTTGCACAGGAGAATGCGAGTTGAAGGTGCTGTCACTTCCCTGACGTGTAGAGGTCGGGACGACCAGTTCTTTCTAGGGACAAATAAAGGCCAGATGCACCGCAGTGCCTACGCTACATTTAAAGAGGAGCTGGTCGCCGTCTGTCACACCGAAGCCGTCAACGACATTGTTTTTCCTGAGTGAGTATAACGGGCTGGGCTGTATTTGGCTGGTGCAGAAGCTTGAGGAGCTGCCGCTGAGGTCAGGGTGCCTGTGTGCGCAGCTTTGACCACAGGAACCCAGAGCCTGGTACCATCTGTTGGGATGATTGATACGGGCGATGCTGTCACCTGCCCAAAAAACGCCGGGGTGACGGTGAGCAGCTGCTTCAAAGCAGAAGGCAGCAGTTCAGTTGGAGCACTGGAAAAATCACTGATCTGCAGAAAGGATGATAAGTAAAAAGACCTGAATTATTGATGTTTGGGCACCGGCAGGGATGGCAGCCTCCCCCTTTTGTCCCAGGGTCGCTCTGCATTTGTCTTGTGAATGCACAGCAAATGTTCCCTTCCTGGGTAGTAGCATCGTGACTCTTTCTTTTGTTTTTTTAAACCCACAGTGGATCATCTCTCCAGATGGAAAATGGGATTTTGATCCAAATGAACATTTTTGGCGTATTTTTATTGCTTCGCTTCTCGGCCCAGCACAAAGGATCAGATGTCACCGAGGTGCAGGGAGTGCAGGGTGCAGGAAGCGCTCCTCCCTGCCTGCCGCCAGCCTCAAACCCACATCTTCTCATTTAATGAGAAAATCAGGTGGAGCTTTAGGGTGATGTGCTGCTGATACCGCTGATTGACACGCCTGTGTCACAGCCATTAGTGCTGACTGTAAGGACTACAGGACTACATCCTTGCGTAGATGTTTGAACTTCTTATCTGTTGCCTGCTCTTGAACAAAGCCTATTGCTGATGGGGAAATACGGGCTTAATTTCCCTGCTCTGGCTTATTTCAGAATCCTTCACTTGCTGATGTTATCCTGGTTGATAAAGCACCCGTGCAAGCTGGGCTTGAAAGAGGCCACACTTGTGTTGTGCCGGTTTTCTCTGTCCTGGTTCACCTTTCTGGGCATTGATGGTGCTGTTGAACAAAAGCTCGCGGTACCTTTCTAGATGTCACTTTCTGTTGCATCCCTAGGACGAGTGGCTTAGAGCTTATTTCAAAGCACTGTGTCCCATGGCTTTTGAAATGCTGCAGGTCTTGTTTTATTCCAACATTTATAACAAGTGTATTATGAACAGACTTTGCCATCATTTCTATTGCCTTCAGCGCTGTTGAATGGGAATCATCCAGTAAGCAAGATAAAAAATGACATCTTTACAATGTGAGGCTGCTGTTAGTGGCTGATGTTAAACCTGGGCAGTCAGCACTTTTACACCCACTTTTGTGTCTATTCTATAGAACACATGAAGTTGTTTAGAGATTGAATATGGGGAATAAACGTCACAGCTTCAGCAGAAAGAGTTCTTTTAGTTTCCCTTTAACTGTTCCTTAAAATGAATCTTTGAAGAGAACCCAAACCAGGGGAATTTCATGTGAGAAAGGTGATCCTCCAAAAAAGGCCTTTGTCTTAGCCATGGGGATCCCTGTGGGGCAGATCCCAGCTGCAGGTTAGCAAAGCCGAGCTTTGGAGGCCGATTTGAGCTGTGACAAAGCAAGGAGCGTTTCTGTGTGCCCCTCCTCGTTCCCTCTCCTCTCTGAACTCTCCAGGGGACATTGGGACTTGTTCGTTACCTGCTCCACAAACGACATTCGAGTGTGGTACACGCCGGAACGTCTGGAGCGGCTGCAAATCACCGTCCCCAACGTCACCTGCCACGCGGTCAAGGTGACGAGGGACGGCATGGTCATCGTTTCAGGTAATGGTCAGTCCAGAGCCGTGGTTGCTCAACTTAATAAACATCAGTATGTTAAAACGAAGAGAAGATTAAATTGGGAAAGCGTTTAAATGGAGTTCATGGCGACACCCAAAGGCCTCTTTGCTTGCAGCTGGTGCGATGGACTTTGCTGGCAGCCCCGCTGTCCTGGTGCTGCAGTTGCGGTGAGGGTAGAAGGCAAGGGCTGGAGACCTTGCTTTGGATCAGTGAATTCCGGCAATCCAGAATGCGGTTCAGTCTTATTTAAATTACCTAATTCTAAAATATCAACCTTGTTGTGTGCAGCAGCTTCACCTGTGATGTATGGAGAGCATGTTTGCATAAAGCCGCCGTCCATCGCCATGTGCAAGTTGCTGACACAGGGACTCCTGCAGTCCTAGAGCAGCCGTGCAGCCTCCCCATGGTTACCAAACCACTTTGTCCACAGCCAGAATCCAAAAGCAATTACATTTCAACAGCTCTGCGGGCTCATCTGCAGCACAGTGGTTTTCACGGGTATGCTGGTGATCTAACAGCGTGGGCCTTATGTGGGAACTTCTTTATAAAAAGGGGTTGGTTTGGAAAGGAAAGAGCGACAACAGCGTGAGGAAAGTCTGTGCGCCCGGGCAGTCTCTTTCTTTCTGTTCATCAGCTTGGAATGACGGGAAAATCCGCGCCTTCGTGCCCGCTACGGGAGAGCCAATGTACGAGATCAACAACGCCCATAACCTGGGAGTGACGGCAATTGCTGCGACCAGCGACTGCAAACAGATCATTAGCGGAGGAGGTGACGGGCAGGTAATTTGTGCTTCAAAACCTGGAGCAGCTTCGTGCGCTCATCACAGGGCCTGCGAATTGCCTGGAAGTGCTCAGTCAGAACGGGAGCTGTTCTGAGCTGCCGCTTGAGCCAAGGGCTGAGTTCAAAGAGATCAGCTTTGAGATGTGCTGTTGTTCTCAGAGGGCATCATGTAAAACAGTACCCCGATTTCTTCTGGCATGGCAGTTTTGGAAATCCTTCTAATGCAGAATATGCTCTTCATCCTTTTTGTTCATTTGTCTCTCCCCTCTATTTGGCTGTATTTGTGCAGCTGAGACAGAATTACAACTAAAGGTTGGTGAAGCAGAAAGGAGAACCGCAGGGGCGCACTTGCAGTACTCGTTGGGAACACAAAAAAGCTGCTCTGCGATGCCAATGGTTCTGTCAGAATCAGTCCTCAGGAAGCTGTGACTTCAGGGTTGCTGAAGGGATCGGGATGCTCTGAGCTTTGAGCAAGTGGCAACTGGACATCCAGATCCCTTCGGGAACTCGGCATCAGCCTCGAAAGCGTGGAAGGTCAGCTCTTCTCTGCCTTTGATGCCCGTGTCTAAATGTCTAAATTTTCCCTGGGATTTGGCCTTAGTGGAATGTCGAGGTGAACAGACATTGCAATGTTTGGCACTAGTGGGACAGGACGTGCAAGGTGTGAAGGATCAAGGCCTCAAAGCAGAAAGGTTTTTGCTGTTACCAGCACAGGGAAAAGAGGTGCTTTCAGGCACGTGTTTCACATCGAAGCTTTAAAGAGCTGTTTTGTATTTCCTTCCTGGCATTCTCTGTAGGACAAATAGCGGGTAGCTCCTTTCTATTCCATTGCAGCAGCTTTGTGCTTTGATCTTGAAAGCACCACTGGCAATAGATCGTGGACTGGGTGGTTTTTCCTGATCAAGAGCTGTGTAAAATGAAGCATGGGAGAGCGGGCACTTGGCAAAACCAAGGCCTGGGGTTGATGGCCACGAATTCCTGAAGCAAGTGGATTACACTGTGGAGAACTCAGTTGAGCTTCACAGGTCAGCTGCACCAATAACCCACAGGCCAATGGAGACGGTTGGGACTGAGCTGCTGTACGTGTTGGCAGAGAAAGGCAGAGTTCAGGAAAGCTCCTCCTGAGCTCCGGCAGGACCAGCTGGTACCAGAGCAGATGTGTGCTGCTGATTTTCAGGTGAGGATCTGGAATATTGGTGAGAAAACCCAGAAGCTGAGGGGAGTTCTGAAGGAGCACAGAGGTGCCGTGTCCTGCATCAAGACTAATAAGAACGACAAAGAGGGTGTCACAGCCAGCCTGGGCGGAACGTGCGTCATCTGGGATCTTGAGCAAGGCGACAGATTAGTATTGCGAAGGCACTTGGAGTGCTGGTAATATCTGTAGGGTCACTGTGCCCGGTTTGGGACACCACAGAGCGAGGAGGAGGGGAAAAAGAGCATGAAGAGATAAAAACTTCTAGAAAGAACAATCGGGTCAGGGAATGTAGAACCTCCAATTCGAGAAGCTTTTCAGAAAAGCTCAGACAAACCTTTGTCTGCGGTTGTTTTCCTGTGCGGGATCCTGCTTGGCCAAGGTGGAGCGGGTGAGTTCCCAAGTTTCCCACTAGCTCTGTTTTCCAGAACTTTGTGACTCGTGTCGAGCTCTTGCGGATCTGCAGACTTTCTGCACTGGGGTAAGGCCGAGGACACCTTGGCATAGGGAACAGCACCTGGAAAGCATTCTGGGTTTAAACATTTCATTTCGTACGACAGCAGATCAAGAGTCCTACAGGGCAGCTGTGATGGAAACAGAACTGATAGCCTAACGGGCTTCATGGAACCCTGAACTCAGAGCAGTGCCTGAGAATATCCAAGGAGAGAGATCTGATGTACAGCACAGGCAGAGACATTCCAGGCAGGCAAAGTTTGGGTTTTGATGCTGTTGCTCTGTCTCATTTTGGGGTGTTTTGCAGGCGTTACGTGAGAAAACAAATGATCCTAGACAACACATTGTTCAAATGCGTGTGTTACCATCGCGGAGAGTACCAGATAATCACCAGTGGAACAGACAGAAAGGTGAGCAAAGCTGCAGGAACTCTGCAGTGCACAACACACGGTCTGGCGCTGGTTCTGGGGTGAAACTCCGGTCCCTGCACAGCAGGTTGTGTCCCAGGGCGGTGCTGAAACCCGTGTGCTGCTCACGGCCAGCTGAGCGCCCCGCTCTGCTCTGCTCTCTAGATCGTGTACTGGGAAGGGCTCGATGGCTCCGCAATCAGAGAAGTGCAAGGCTCTCTGTCGAGCTCCATCAACGGGATGGACATCACAGCGGACGGGGCGTCCTTTGTCACAGGTGAGTGCGTGGTTGGAGCTGGAGAAAGGAGGTCGTATTAAGACCAGGAAAAGCAAGGCAGTGAACCAAGGATCTCAGTACAGTGCGAAAAAGCTGAAAAAAGGGGTCAGCTAAAGGGGAAAAGAACATGAATCACCAAAGAAAAATACTGTGGTTCAGGCTGTAGTTCAGACTGGGAAGATGCTGCTGTAGCTCACTGGGATCTGCTGGTGAAGGTCCTGAGCCCTTCACTGGACACTGACCCCAGCAGAACAGAAGCAGGTTTTGCCATAATGCCCAAGAAAACATATCCTGCTCTTCCTAGGAACACCGAAGCGTTCCCCTGCCTGGGAGCGGGGAACAAAAAGCAGCAGAACTCGGTGTATCACAGTATCACAGTATGTTTGGGATGGGAAGGGACCTCAGAAGATCATCCAGTCCAATCCCCCATGGAGCAGGAACGCCCAGGTGAGGTCGCACAGGAACATGTCCAGGCGGGTATTGAATGTCTGCAGAAAAGGAGACTCCACACCCCCCTGGGCAGCCTGTTCAGTGCTCTGGCACCCTCACTGAGAAGAAGTTTCTTCTCAAATTGAAGTGGAACCTCTTGTGTTCCAGCTTGGTCCCATTACCCCTTGTCCTGTCATTGTAATCGTTTGTTCTTCCTCTGTGCCTGACGCAGGTGGTGACGACCATCTGGTGAAGCTGTGGGACTATAAGGAGGGCACGGTGACTCACGTGGGAGTGGGCCACAGCGGCAACATCACCCGCCTCAAGATCTGCCCCGCGAACAAGTACATGGTGAGCGTGAGCGCGGCCGGTGCCGTCCTCATCTGGAAATAGCCCAGCTCGGGCTGACAGCCGGTGCCGGAGCTGCTGGGCTGCTGCTTCCCCGGCCGGCCCTGGAAATGCTCTTCTCTTACCACTCAGTTTGTTGTCAATCGTTTGTTCTGTTAGAGTAAACAGTATATTTCTGCTCCCTGGTATGCATTTACCAGGTCCTTAGATACCCTTTCTAGCTCAATTTTTTTCAGGGGAGCTAAGAATTTGCTGTTTGTTTTGGATTCATCACTTCCAAAAATCACCTTGGCAGTCGTTGTAACAGTTTGCGTTGTTCCTGCCGCCTTTCCTGCCCGTCTCAGCATCATCTGCCTTGTACGTCTACTCATTTGTGGGCTCTCTCTTGCTTTCACATGGTCTCTCTCTTCTGTGCACTCTCCTGTCTCTTATTTAATGAATAACTTGTTGTTTCAATTCAGTCTGCTGTGTTTAGTGCAGACAGCAGTGCAGGCAGTGGTGCAGACAGGCGTGGAGACAGTGGTGCAGGCAGCGCACAGGCAGTGGAGCAGAGAGCGGAGCAGGCAGCGCACAGGCAGCGCACAGGCAGCGCACGGGCAGCGCACGGGCAGCGCACGGGCAGCGCACAGGGAGAGCACAGGGAGAGCACAGGCAGCGCACAGGCAGCGGTGCAGGCAGAAATGCAGACAGTGGTGCGGGCAGTGGAGCAGAGAGCGGAGCAGGCAGCGCACAGGCAGAGCACAAGCAGAGCAATAGGCAGCGCACAGGCAGAGCACAGGCAGCGCACAGGCAGCGCACAGGCAGAGCTGGACCATGCCCAGTCTCCCAGCCCCACCGGTTCTCCCCAGCTCAGCCCCGGGTACAACCCGCGGCAGTGGGACGGGGTGTCTGAAAGCACATTTCCCCTCGGCCGCACGGGTGTTCCAGCCTGTGCCAAGGGACGGGAGCGGCTCCAATACAGAAAACATTGTCCGATGGCAAAGCCCAGACAGTGGGGACCATGTTTTCCCTTTGTTTTTATTGTTCTTGTGATTGGCAGCATGACAATGGATTTCTGCCGGGCCTGGAACAGCTCAGCTCAGACCTGCTCAGGCTTTTTTCTTGAGCTTATCCTGACACCCAAGTGCCTCCCTGGGGCAGAGACTCTTGCCCAGGCAGAGGAGACGTTTCCAACACTGTCCTGTCACCGTGTCTCCCTGATCAAACCAAAACTCTCCGTGTCTTTATTATCCACCCCAGCTGTCTGGTGCCCGAGGCACCGGGACAGTTCGTGCCATAACAACACGGAATTTTCCAGAATAGCGAGCAAGCATTTTCCCCTCTGCTTGCATTGGACGTTTTCATTTTCCACACCCCAAATTTGCTCCCAAGTCTGCAGCATGCTGCAGCACCGATGGATGTTGGATTCAGCCTGAACAGGAAGGCATCGCGTTCAGAACGGTTTGAAGGGGGAAGGTCGCACACACGATCTTGTTGAAAGGCAGATCAGCATAGCGAGCATTCCTGGCGCCCGCTCCAACCTGCAAACGCTTTGGATTGGAATGGACTGGCGGTACCTGTCAGAAAGGAATCGCTGCCTGCGCCCCGGCGCTTGGGAAGATGCTGCTCAAGAAGAACCCCAGCAGGGTTTTAGGTCCTTGGCTGATGGGAGCTGGTTTTCTTCCCCGCATCAGCGTGGCAGGGCGTTCAGAGGCTCTCGCTGCTGTTACCTGCTGCACTTTGTGGCACATTGCTGGGGACCCGGCAGAGCCACTGGCGTTATCTAACACTTCCTAATTCAGGCAGGTTTGGAGTTTTGGGACGTGCCTGTTTCACTGTCGCATTTTAGACTATTTCCCTTTCCTGTGTTCATCGGGTCTTGCTTTCTACCAACCTCCTTCCAACAAATGCTGGTTTCTGATCTCTCAGTCTGGCTCCTGCATCTTTCACTGTCCGGCTCCCCTCGCTTTTTCTTCAGGCTTTTCCTGCTTTCATTGACAAACTGCTTTGGATTTCTGGTTCCGCTCAATCCAGCATTAAGCCCCGCTCAGGTTCCGCTGGCGGCCACCAGCCTGGCATCCCCGGGGAGGTCACTGTGTCCCTGCCACCAACACCCTGCCCCATGGGAGGAGGGATTGTGACATCCAGCAGCACCACCTGGCCCTTCCTCCACCACTTTGCCCCATCTCTTCGGAACCCACATCACCTCCAGCTGCATCCAGGGCCAGGCTTGCAGCACATCCCCATGGCCAGGGTGTCTGTGGGGCAGGGAAGGCGCTGCAGAGCCTGCCTGGCACAGCTGTCCCTTCCGGGGGGAAAGGCAGATGCAGGGATGGAAGAGAGTCCGCAGCACCCACAGCCAAGCTCAGATCCCCTGGGAGCCCCCCCAACATCATCATCAGCCTCTGCAGCTCCCCGGGGAGAGAAGAGCCACACGCCGCAATGGGGCCTCTGCAACACCCCCTGCCCTGCAGCGAGGTGACACTCAGTGGCACCCGTGCCTGGCACAGGGACCTCCTTCCCACTCCATCCCTTGCCAGCCCCTTGGCCCTGGTTAAGGACAGCTCTGCCCGAGATGTGCCCAGGCTCCCGGGCACAGGGCAGCGCTGGGGCTGTTATCTCAGCAGTGCTGGCAGCTGTCAAAGCAACCCGGGCCAGGGTTCACCTCCAGGCTGTTGGCACAGACAGGCGGGTCCCAGCCTCACACGGCTGGACTTGGTTGGGGCTGCGAGTCTCTCAGAGCTGTGTGAAGAACCACACGTTGCCACCGGGTTGCCGTCCAGGGGAGTTGCTGCAGAAACAGCCGCTGCCACATGCGTGGTGCTGTGGGACGGATCCAGCTGGACCATGGGACTGATCCGGTTGAAAACTGCTTGTCAGAACCAGAGTGGGTTTCCCCTGCTGGCGGTGCTGCAGGTGGGGAGGAGGAGCTGACCCAGTGGCCTCAGCCATCCTGTGTCCCCCCGGGCACATAGGGAAGGCTCAGGGGCTGATCCCTGCGGCGGGGGGAAGGTGACACTGTCCCTCCCCAGCCAAGCTCTGCCGGACCCCAAACGAGCACCCACACGTGGGGCCAGCTGGTGTGGGGTGGGCAGGAGGCAGCCAAAGCCTCCGGGCTGTGCCAGCGCTGGGGTGGCCACCCTTGTTCTGTGGCTCTTTGTGGAGGGAGCTTCGTTAGGTCTCAAAACCTCAGTGTGGAGGGTGCAGAGGTGGCCACTGTGCCACTGTCCCAGCTAAGAGCACCCCGAGGTGGCAGGATCAGGGCACCCCACAGCGATGCTGTGACACCCTGGGGTGATGCTGGGGACATCAGGCTGGGGTACCCGCGGTGATGCTGGGGACACCGGGGCAGCCCCCGCTCCCGCTCCCTCGTCCTCCTCGTCCTCGTCCTCCTTCTCCCGTCCCTCTCCCCGCTCGCGGCCCCAGCCCGGCCGGGGGAGGAGCCGGCCGCGCACCAAACCGCCCGGCCGGCCCCTCCGGCCCCGCAGCGGCACCGGCACCGGCGGCGGGGGGTGCCCAGCGCCCGCCCGGAGCCATGAGCGCGCAGGGGCTGCGGAACCACGGGAACACCTGCTGCATGAACGCGGTGCTGCAGTGCCTCAGCGGCACCTCCCGCACCCAGCGGCACCTCCCGCACCCACCGGCACCTCCAGCAACCACCGGCACCTCCAGCACCCACCGGCACCTCCAGCAACCACCGGCATCTCCAGCACCCACCGGCATCTCCAGCACCCACCGGCATCTCCCGCACCCACCGCACCCCCTGCCCCGCACATCCCACCTGCACCCTGTGCCCCCCACACTCACTGGGACCCCCTGCTGCTCCCAGCACCCCCAGCTCCCAGCACCCTCTCCTGTGCCACGTCCTCCCCATGGGCCTTGCTCTGCCCTGCCAAATGCCCCCAGCCCCGCTGTCCCTCCAGCCCCACTGCCGTCACCCACCTCCTGCCTTCAGCTGAGCTCTGACCTCCCTTGGGTGGGCGAACTCACTGTCCCGGCCGCCCTCACGGAGCCCAAGAGTGAGCGCCGTGCTGGTCTTGGTGGCGCCACCAGGGGATGGTGCCACCAGGGGATGGCACCACCAGGGGATGGTGCCATGGGAGCCCAACCCAGTGGCCTCAGGCCCTGTGGCTGAGTGCATGTCACATCCCTGCAGGGCACAGGCCAGTGTGCTGCGGACCTGCATCCATTTTAGGGACAAGGACAGGACAGCACTTTGATCCTGGCGTGGCAGCCCCCTGTGCTCAGGGACACACGCCTGTGGGGTGACATTTCCCCAGGGACTTGCTGCTGCAATTAAACTGCTGCTGCCATGAAACTTTGCAAAGCGCTCAGAGGAGCTGCTGAGGGGCTGGACCTGCCCTGGTCAGGGTTTCTGGCGCTGCTGGGGGAGCTCATTGCCTTTAATTTCCCTGTAGCAAAGTCCCCAGCTCTTGCAGCACTGCGCACAGGATTTCCATGCCCTCTGCTCCCAAACACGCAGGTTCCTTGGGCACAGAGAGGCAAACAAACCCGACCAAACAGAAAAAAACACCCCAAACTTGCAGCCTTTGCTTTGAATTTCCTCCCTTCGGGTGGTTTTCTGCATCTGCCATGAACTGCCACCTGATTTTAGTTTTATTTAACCTGTCTAAACAAGATGTTAAAAATCAGAAGCGAGTCCGTGGCTCATGTTGTTTGAAGGCCATCGGGGGTGGCCTTGCTCCCTCTGCTGCCAGGAGAGCGGGGCTGGGACAGGCGAGGTGGTGGCCAGAGGGGTCTTGGCTCTGGGGGGTCCCGGGGGTGCTGGAGCTCTGAGCCCTGCCCTGACGTGCTGGTTTGTGCTTTCTCTGTTGGCTCTGAGCAGCTGCTGCCAGCCCAGGCTTGGAGACAGGTCCTTGGGGAGCCCAAGCTCTGCCTTTTGGGGAGCTCCATGGGGAGATGGGGGCAGAATGCTCTGGGGAACCCTGTCAGCAGCTGGGGACGCCCTGAGGGGCTGGGGGGAAGGAGGAGAGGGGACAAGGAGGGGGCAGCCTCGGGGAGGGGGAGCTGGCAGGGCTTTGGGTGGAGGGGCAGAGCTTGGCAGGGCAGGCAGCACCCCAGCACTGTGTGGCAGAATGCAAACCCCCCTCCCTCCTTCAGTATGGCACATCTCCCCCTTTTCTCTGCTACTTGAGGCTAACAGCTTCTTTTGTTTGGCCCGGAGCACCCTGGCTCCTGGGCCATTGGGAGAGGGGAGTGCCGAGCCGCTGGGCGCCAGCGGCCAGGGTAAGGCTTCAGGGGCACCCGCAGCCAGTGTGGGGGGTGCAGAGAAGCTTCTAGAGTGCCTACAGTCAGATCTGATCAGATAAAAACGGGACGCTCGTCGAGACCCGGCCCCATTTTGTGTGGGGGTCTCTCGGAGTACGAGCTCAGCCACTGCCGCCAGGAGAGCCCCCTCCCTGGGATGGAGACTCCGCTTGCCTCGCCGCTGTTCTAGTTGAATTGAGTTTTGTGGGCTGGGCTGTGTTTCTGATTCTGTAGACCATATCCAGGATTCCTACCTTATCGTAAAAGCTCTGCAAGTTGTATACGAGCTCATATTGTAGAGAACTGAAAATTAGTCCTGTTAGTTCTCAGTAAGTTCTTATCTTATCTTGAAAGTGCTGAGAAGGTACATTTGCTATCATCCAAGAATTTGTATAATTTTATACGAGTGCGCATGTGCTGTGATGAAAGGTGAAAAGTACACTAGTGATGAAGACTACTTACTTCATCCTGAAGACCCCCTGAACGACCACCAGAGGACACTGCGCATGCTTAGAGTAGTTCCAAGGTGTTGCAACTGATATTGTGAAATAATTGTGTAACCTAATGAATATGCAATATACACGTTGTAACTTCAGTGAATATGTATGTAACCAAATTGTATAGAATGGTGAAGTTTGAATCAGTGGTCGGAACCAGCTTTGGGTGCGAGCCCCTGGTTTCCCAGCGCTGAAATAAAGCACCGCATAGAACTACGCCCGTGGTTCTGTGTCCTGAATGCTGACACCGCCACGGGTGTAAGTAAAACTTCTCGCAGGATTGCGAGTATATTTATACTTTCCGTGCACATATGCACGTATAATTTTCCGCGCTCCATTTGAGCGCGTATCAATTGACCCTCTCCGAATCGCGGGTGTATTTTCCTCCCGTGCACACATGCACGAGGAACTTTCCGTGCGCATTTGCACGCGTGCTTTATCTCTTTAAAATAATCCCGCACCGTGTTAGGCAAGTGTGTACTTCTCCGGGACTCAGGGCCAGCTCCGGCATTTGTTTTGAGTGAAGCCCCGTGTGTGCACGCTGTGCACCGCCTGATTGGTGTATCAGTTGCTGTCCCTCAAATAATTTTCCTCAGCTGATATCCGAACCTTTATTTAAGTCACTTTGGAGTGCTAAAACCCTGTTCCTCGCCGGTTTAATGAAAGTTGTTTTGGACTCTGTTGTCCCTTAAATGAAGCTGCGAGGACTCTCCGTGACACACCGCCCTTGGGGGGCTGGTGGGAACCCCCTGGCACGTGGCTCCATCAGGGACATGTCTGGTCCACTCCCCGGTCTCAGCTGCTCCGCTTCAGTTGGAGAGTGCAGAGTGCCAGCTCTGCTGGGCTGAGCATCCCCGGTTTTGGGATGCAGGAGGTTTGCTCAGGGGCTTTCCTCCTGCCTGTGCAGGCAGGGCAGGCAGGGCTGGCAGCTCCCCTGCCCACGGGCCACACTTTTGCTTGGCTGTATGAACAGCCCTTGTCTCTTGTAGGGCCTTGGGTGGCTGGGCTGGCACCGCCGGCATCGCCTGGCTGGGGAAACTGAGCGCCCAGCAACTCGAGCTGCCCGGTGCTTTCCTGCGACTGCAAAGCGCTGCGACACGGCGGCTGTGGGCACCCCGGGGCGGGGCACGAAGCTGCTGCGTCCCCCCAGTTCTGGATCCCCCGACCCAGAGCAAAGCGCTCCCCTCCTCCGGCTGCCGACAGCCAGCCCGGCTTCTTGCACAGCCCCCTGGTTCCCCGCTCACCCCGTCCCCCCAGTTAGTGCCAGGGGGTGCTTCTGAAGCCCATGGACACCTCAGCCCCAGCCGGGGTGCAGGATGGGCCTCTGCTGGCTCTGCCCTGGTGCCCACTGGTTTGCTCCCCATGCTCCCTCTGGGGACCCTGGATACCACTGGATCCACCTGGGCACCCCAAAGCGCCTTTTTAGCACTTATTTTTCTCCTGGAAAAGCAAACACAGGGGGCTTTCTGCCATCCTGCCCCAGGGACCCCCACTCAGACCACACCGGCGCTTGGTTGCCCACCGCCATTTATTGCAGCCACTGCCTGCTCAGCGCCCGGGGCGGTGGGACCGGGGCCGGGACCCCCGTCCTGCCCGGCTGTCAGGGGGTTGTTTCGCTGCGGGGGGGCTGGATGGGCGGCAGCAGCTTCGGTGCCTGGGTGAGGCGTCCGGGAGATGAGGCTGGTCGGCGCTTCAGCACGGCTAACAGCAGCGGGGAGGCGGTGCCTGGGGGCGAGGGGCAGGGTCAGCCACAGACACCCACCAACAGGGTCCTGCCCCACCCTGAAGCACACAGGCTGTTGTCCCACACTGCCCAGCACCACCCCACATGTCCCCCCAGCTCCCTCCAGCTCCACCACAGGGACCGGCTGCCCCAGCAGCCAGTGCTGCCCCCACAGCCCAGCCCAGAGCCCAGACCCCCGTCCAACCCTGCCCAGCTGTGGGCACAGACCCGTCCCCCCAGACAGCGGGGTGTCCTCTGCCCCCCGCTGCCCTGACAGGGCCATACTTTTCTGGCTCCTGGAGGTCGAGGTCTCTGGGGTGGCCGTTGGTGTTGTGGGCAGCTGAGAGCCCCCCATCATGGAGAGCTGCTCGTCCTGCCGCTTCCCATCAGTGCCGTCCTGGCCCGACAGCTGCATCGCGTCCTTCTGGGAAGGGGAGAGCGTGTGACCCAAACACGGGGCCCCGTTCCGCATCCCCCAGCAACCCTCCCCCAGCCAGCTCTCCCCGGGGAAACTGAGGCACAGATCCCCCCGCAGGCTCAGCATCCCCCTCCCCACCTCTGTCATCCCTACCTTGTTGGGGCGGCGGGCGCTGGATGGGGACGGCCGTGGGGTGCTGGGCGGTTGGGGCTGGAAGCGCGGGGGCGTGACGGTGTGTGGGCCCCCACAGCTCCGCGGAACAGCGGGGTATCTGCACTCGCCCGTCCGCTCCCTGTGGGACAGGACATGGGGGTGCTCAGGGCCCGGCAGGTGGCACCCCATGTGTCACTCGACGCCAGGGAGGGGTCGGGGGGTGCTCCCTGTTCGGGGGGCAGTTACTCACGGTCCAGGCGCCAGCATGTTGAGGGGCCGGTCACAGGACAGGCAATGGAAACCAGGCAGCAGCTGCCTGGAGGGGGGAGAAAAGGGCTGGGGAGCTCCTGGGGGGCACAGCCCCACCTGCACACCAGCCACAAAAAGCCTCTGCACCCACCCCCCAAGACTGGTTGAGGAGGGCTCCTCCCGCACGTGCCCCTCATTGTGCCGCCTCTATCGCTGCGAAGCTGCAGCTGGCAGGAGCACAAGGCACAGCCACTTGCTCAGCATCCCCAGGGGCGCTGCCCACATGGCTCCCACGCCAGGTACCACACCGGCACGAGCCGGGACAGCCAGCAGGAACAGGGCCAGCACTGCCAAAGCCGCCACTGTCCCCATCGCACTCACTTCCTAATCCCAGCGGCATTGTCACGCTCTGCCTGCAGCGTCTTCTCCTGGAGCTGCCCGCTGAGGCTCTTCCACCGCTCCTCCTGCTGCTTCCGGAACGCCCCCAGCTCCCGGCGGTCCAGCTGTGGACGGGTGACACCCTCAGCCAGCTACCCCAGGATGGGACATGGCGGTCCCCGGGGGCACAGCCGGGAGGGGGGACCCTCGCAAGGATGCTGCCTTAGGCTGCCAGGCCCCAAGGTGCCAGTGCTGCGTGGAGGGGACGAGCCCTCACCTTGCAGTCCATCTGTCTCTGCAGCTCTTTCTGGAACTGGAGCCAGCCGTTCTCCTGGCCCGTCACCCGGCTCGTCACCTCCTCCATCATCTTGGTCAGCCGCTCCACGCACGCCTCAAGCTGGCTGCGACTGACTTTGTCAGCCAGGGCGGCTTTGTCTGCTTTCTAGCAACAGGGAAAGGCAGGAGAGCGGTGGGGACAGGATGCAGAGACAACAGGGGAGGGGAAGTGGCTACGTGGTCCTGTTCACCCCATCACCCCCGTGGCGTTGGTCCCACCAGCCGAAGGGACTCGGGGTCACAGAGGGACCTGGCAAGGGACCTGCAGCCGGGCTAGAAATCCTCCCTCCCCCTGGCTGGTTCTGCCAGCCGGCACCCAAGGGACAAGGGGTGTTTGTCACCCTGCCCGGGACACCCTTGACTGGCACCGGGGCCCCTTGAGCCCGTACCTCATCGATTCCCAGCACCAGCAGCTCCTCCTTGTCTGCTTGCTTCTTCTCCAGCCTCCCCAGGGCCTGGGACAGAGCCTTCCAAGGCAGACAGCAGCCCGTGATGCCACGGCAGGGTCGGAGCTGCCCCCGGCCAGCCGAGCACCCCCTGCCTCCCCACCCCATCAGAAACCTCCAGGAAAGGCATGGGGAAGCTGTGCAGGGCTGCGAGCAGGGTGGCAGGGGGACAGACCCCTTGGGGTCCCAGCCTGGGCTCTGCCTGCGCGTCACAGCCACCCACCTTGACGTCATTCTGCTCCTGCTGGCGATCCTGCTGCAGGTTTGCAAGGTCCGAGCTCAACTTCTCGTAGCCTTTTTGGAGCTGCACGATGCTGGTCTGGAGGCACTTGAGCTGCTCGTCCTGCTGCAGGGACTAAGAGGACAAGGCGGTGCTGAGCAAGGGGGTGGCTGCCCCACGGGGGCAGACCCAGGGTATTTTGGCTGATGGCCACGGGCCCTCAGTGCAAGCAGGACATTTGCTCCAAGGCTTTAATTCCCTTCCGTGCTGCTGACTCCGACAAGCCAATTAGGGGGGCAGCGAGGGGCTCCCCCACGTTAGAGCAAAGCAGTAATGCCTGGGGGGTCCTGGCAGCTCAAGCCCCCTACACCGCATCTCCTTACCTGTCTCCTCCACTTTGGATAATTGTCCACCTTGCCGCCCGCCTTCTGGGCCAGGGACTCCACCTGCTCCTCGAGCTTCTCGCAGCGCTGGAGGAGCTTCCCCAGCAGCACCCTGGTGTCCGGGCTGCAGAAGTGGCACCCTGCGTGCTCGTGTCCCCCGCTCTGCACCGTCGCCCTCGGCTCGTCCACCTGCTGGCAGGGGAGGAGGAATCAGCTCTGAGCCGGGCTGGGTGCCGCCCACAAGCCCAGGTGCCGTGGAGGCTCCATGGCCCCATCCAGCCAGGGGACGTGGCCGGGACCCCGCCAGGACTCCCCCCGAGCCAGCGGGGGCTGGGAGCGCTGCCCCCGGGCCTCACCTCTGCCTGCAGCTGCTGCGCTGTCTCCATCACCAACTTATTCACGTACTCGGCCGCAAACTGCTCCAGCTCGGCCTGGGTCGGCTCCTGCTGCTTCACCAGCTCCTTCCGCTCTGCCTTGACCTTCTGTCCCTTGGGCCTGGCCAGCGAGATGGGGGCAGGGGCAGGCTTAGCCTTCGTGGGGGTGTCCCTTGGCCCCCAAACTGGGATGCTCCCAGACCCCAGGATCCCTCGCAGCCCTGCGGGGTAGGAAACCCTCTCCCATCTTTTTACCGTGGCTGTCGGGTCATCTGGCCGCTGCCGGCTGCTTTTCTGCCGGCTCCAGCCCCCCTCGTCTTTCTGGGAGCATCCTCCACCTTGCTGATCTGGGAACGGCAGTGGGGGCGGTGAGGGCACAGCCCCCTGTGTCATTCCGGCACGGGGACCCTTCGGCTGCCCCCTCCCTGCCCAAACTGGCATCCCCGCAGCCCCTCGGGGACTGCTGCCGGCTCACCTTCTCCTCCTCCCCGTGCAGGGCCCTGGCCATGTCTTGTAGGAAGGACACCTGGCACCTGAGGTCGGCCAGGATGCTGGTGATGCTCTCCCGGCCTAGAGGGACATGGTGCAAGGGGATGTGCTGTTGGTGAGGGGGTCTCTGAGCATGACGAGCCCCTGACCCAGGGTGACCCCACGCCAAACAGCCCCCGCCAGTCCTCACGTGCTCTCACCTCCCTTCGGGAAGAGCCGGCGCAAGTTCTCAAGATCCGCATGTTCTGCTTTGGTAGATTTAAGCTGCTCCACCTGCTCTTTCAGACCAGTGCAGAGGTGGCCGAGCTGCCCAACCTGGGAGAGAACCTCCCGCATCTCCGACTCGTAGCTGGAGGTGCTGGTGGAGCCCCAGGGCTTGGCCGGCTCTTGGGCATCCCCTGGGATGGTGGCTTGGGAGCTGGAGGACCCAGGCTGCACCCCAGGGGTGCTGGTGTGGGTCCCAGGGGATCCTGGCTGCATCCCCGAGGTGCTGGCCTGGGCATCAGGGGCCCCTGGCTGTGTCCCCAGGCAGGTCCTGGCCTGGGTGCCCCGTGATCCTGGTTCCAGCCCCGAGGTGCTGGCCTGGGTGCCCCGGGATCCTGCCTGCATCCCCGGGGTGGTGGCGCTGGCACCGATAGACCTCGTGTGATCAGAGGGAGCGCCTGACAACTTCACAGGGGTCGCTGGTTCCCCCTGTGTCCCTGCTCGCATCCCCGGGGAGCCAGACCCTGCCGTCCCCTTGCCGGTCTCCATCCCAGGCCGTGTCCCACGTCCCTTCGGCCCCAGTGCTGAGCTCTTCCTGGCCTGGCTGTCCATGGCCACCTGGGTGGGCTCAGCAGGGGCAGACTGGCCCCCACCGCCCTCCTGGGAAGAAGAGGCAAAGGGCAGCAGGTTTAGTGGCAGCTGGGCAGCCGTGAGGACAGACCCCAGAACCCCCCGCCATGTCCCCAGTCCCTGTCCCCAAACCACCATCTCACAGGGCCAAACTCGTGTTGAACATGAGAGCCCAAATGCAAAGGGATCACGGGGTCAGCCCAGCCATGGAGCTGGCGGGATGGGACATCCAGGGATGGGACCCCCAGCATCACTGCCCAGCACCCCAACCCACAGGCTGTGGGGCACGGGCACAGTGTGACAGGGCAGCAGGAGCGGGGAGGGACGAGGGCCCAGCTCCCTCCCGGGGCACCAGGGGATGCTCACCAGGCCAAGCGTCTCCTGGATCTCCTGGATGTCCTCGGCCAGGCCGGAATGCGCCTCCTGCAGGGCATGCATGTCCTCTGCCAGGCCGACATGTGCCTCCTTCATCTCCTGGATGTCCTGGGCCATTCCAGAATGCGCCTTCTGCATGGCCTCTTGCATCTCCCGCATGTCCTGTGCCATTCCAGAATGCGCCTTCTGCATGGCCTCCTGCATCTCCCGCATGTCCTGTGCCATTCCAGAATGCGCCTTCTGCATGGCCTCCTGCATCTCCCGCATGTCCTGTGCCATTCCAGAATGCGCCTTCTGCATGGCCTCCTGCATCTCCCGCATGTCCTCTGCCATGCCAGAGTGCGCCTTCTGCATGGCCCGCACGTCCTCTGCCAGGCCGCACTGCGCCTCCTTAAACTTGTTGATCTCCTCCCACAGGTGCTGGAGCGAAGCCCTTTTCTGGGAGAGCGGGTGGGGGGTGAGCCCAGGGGAGGGTCCCTGGGGACCTGGGCCCCGCTGTGCTCTGCTGCGGGAGCTCGGGCTTAACCCAGCCCTTGGGCTGAGGGCGGCACGACGGCAGCGCGGAGCCCGGAGGAGGGGGCGTCTCGTGGGGGAGCACCCAGGGACCAGCAAGAGCATCTACCTTGGAGACGGCTCTCTCCTCCTCTTCGGTTGTTGTTGGCATCAGCTCCTTGGCCATGGAGGAGACCTCGGAGTTGCTCCCGGTCCCCTCCAGCTGCTCCTCTGGTTTCCAGAGCTGCTGCCCTGTGCCCAGGGCTCCGTCCTCCTCCTTCTCCTGGCCAGGCTGGTCCTTGCTGTCCTGGTCCTTTGCCAGGCCGGGGGCCGGGCTCTGCCCTGGCTCCAGGACAGACAGCTGCTGCTGGCCCAGCTGCCCGATGATGGCCTCGAGCAACTTGTGAAGCGCCACGAAGTCAACAACCCCCAAATTGGGTGTCCCGATGGCGGCGTTCAGCATCTCCAGCAGACCGAGTGTGGCCATCGCTGCTGCTCTGCCGGAAAACACGGAGCCTGATGTGGGAAGACGGGAGCTTTTCTGTCCGGAGGTGATCTTGGAGGGATGGGCAGCCAGCAGCCTTTCTCCTGCTCCTTCTTGCCACAGAAAGCGATCAGTCACCAAAACAGATCCAAGTGCCGAAAGCAATCCGAGTGATGAAAGCGATCCAGTCACCAAAGCGATCCGAGTGCCCAAAGTGATCAAACCACCAAAAGCGGTTCAACCACCAAAAGCGATTCCACCACCAAAAGTGATCCCACCACCAGAAGTGATGCAACCACCACAAGCGATCAAACCACCAAAAGTGATGCAACCACCAGTAGTGATCCCACCACCAAAAGCGATCCAACTGCCAAAATGAGTCCACCACCACAGTGATCCCACCACGGCAAGTGATCCCACCACGGCCAGTGACCAAATGGGCGAGGGGCACAGGTGACAGGGGACAATATAGTGTCTCTGTTGCCCGGCAACAGCCGCCCCAGGAGCCAGCGGGCGCCGCCCTGGTCCTTTGTGATGAAGTCACCCACGGGATGGGAGATGCTGAGGCTCCCTCCTGCCTTTCCCACTTTACCACCCACAATGCAGCTGGTGACACCTCAAATGCTGTGGCAGGTCACTGCAGCCCGTGCCCAGATTCAAAAGACAATCGCACAGGTCACGGGGAATGAAATCTCCTTTCACTGAATTAAACACCCTCAGTTTTAATTGCAGAGAGAATGGCTTTATCCGTGTTGTGCACTAAATCAAACTCTCCCCACGTTTCACCCTTTCCTTTCCCCACGGCACAGTTGGCCTCGGAGGCGATTCCCCTTGGTGGCAGATGTGCAGCGACTGGCTCACGAGTGCACCAGCACTGGGAACCTGGGCTGAAAACAAGGTCAAAGTGCCTGGTTTAGGACGCCTTTCCCTGCGGTTCATCAAGCAGAAGGGTGTCTTTTGAGAGGGAGCTGTTCTGAAGGGATTTCTTCTGCCTCTCTTGACCGTTGGCACGAGCCAGCGGCTGCTGACCAGGAAATGTGCTCATCGCTTGCTCCCTCATGAACACTGTCCAGGCCTTTGCAGCTAGAACAACATAAACCAGAGTATGTTTCCTGTCACCTCTGCAAGGAGGTGGTTCAAATGCAAAGGCTGATCTTGCCTGTAAGCAGCACGAACTGCTCTAGAGACAGCTCTTTGCTGGGGATGGAGCTGCGAGAGAGGTTCTCCAGCTGGCACGGCTGCCTCCCTTTTGAAACACGGGCCATCTTTTGCTGGCATTCCCGTCCCTCAGCCTGATGGCTCTGACATCTCCTCTGATGCTTCAGAAACTCTGCTGCTATCTACACAGCCATTGCAAGATCCTTTTGCACGGAGAACTGAAGCTGCTCCATCGCTGAAAGGGAGACCCCAGCACAGAAAGCAGGGCTGCCATGATTCCTCTGAGAGTGAACCCCACATCCCAAAGAAAGCCGGTCCTTGGAGATGGCCAAGTTTGGAGCAGCGCTGTCACACGTGAGCTGCGAGTCACACAAGGAAGAGTTCCAGAGGACGGAGCGTGTCCCCAGATGGCTTTTGCCAGCGCTGACTGAGGAAGAGGCGTCCTGTCCAGGGACCTCTGCACAGACATCTCCAGGCAGAGCAAGACACTGGGGGGCAACAGCCCCTCTCAAACCCCAGTTTTGCACCCCAAGTGGCCGCACGGCAATGGGCAAGCCTTCATCCCGGGCCAGAGATGCTGGCTCCAGAAGTCATGGCTTGCTCCCGGGAGGGTCTTTTTGTGTCAGAACCTCCTCTGTTTCGCCACGCATTTTTCACGGGCAATGACCTTCATTTCTTTTCCCTCTACGCTCTCCTCCGGTTTTGCCATGGAGAGCAGATGCCAACAGTCTATTCCAGCCTTACGGGATCTTGCAGACTTCTCCTTTGCTGTCTGTGGTGCTGGTGATTGCCTTCTGCTGCCCCTGGTTCATGTTGAAGACTAATTCCTGGCAGACGTGGTTGGTGCTGCTGAGCAACACTCTTGGCTTTGTGCTAGTGCTCAGTAGGACACCGACAAGAAAGCAGGTGTCAAAAACCTCTCGGTTCTTGTGTTGAATGGTGTAGTGTATCCAGGAGTCTATTCCAGCAACCTTAATTGCGGTTAATGTGGTTAAGAGTACTTGATAGGGTCCGTCCCAACGTTCTTTTAAAGTTCCTTTATTCCAAGTTCTTGTATACACCGTGTCTCCATGCTCTGTATCATGTACCGGATTCTCAAGTACTAGTGGGCGATTCCACACCAGTGCGGATCTGAGTTGATTCAGTGTCCTGCCGAGAGGCAACACATAATTGTAGAAATCCTGATTACCTTTTACATGTACACTTGGATCTGGATCCGGTGCTTCCTATGGCTTGCCATACAGAATTTCGTATGGACTTACTGACATTCCGCTCCTAGGTTTAATTCTAATACACAACACCACTATTGGCAAGGCCTGAGCCCATTGAATTTTTGCTTCCTGACAAATCTTGCTAAGTTGCCTTTTTAGGATCTATAGGGCATGCCTGAGATTTGCATGCCTTGGACTACTGGATGTATTAACCGAATAAAGCACAGGATCATACACGGCACAAACAGTAAACCCAGAAATGCACATGCTATCACGAACCCTGTTTTCTTCCACCAGGCTACCATTTCCAGACCAATATCCATTAGGTGGACCTGGGTACCAAGTGGGAGCAATAGAGGTATTTGATGAATTTACCCGCGACACTAGCTTACAAGAGGTTCATCCGATGTATCAGTCATTTGAGACCCCCCACATATCCAGCATGAGGTGACATTGAATTCCTGGGCTATTTTCCATAAGATCTATAAGCAGGGTTTTCCCTCCTGTGGGTAATTGTAATCCCTTGTCTTTTTGCCTTATTTCTTCTCACCACTCTTTGCTTTTCTGTAGTGGCAGAGCCCCCCCGCCCCGGGGGGATGGGGCTGTCGCCAGCCTGGCTGAGAGGTGAAGCCAGAGACAGAAGAAACTAAAGGAGCGTTGTTGTAAGGCGCGTGGACAGGGCAGCTTTGCTATAGAGCCAGCCCGCTCCGGCAATAAAGCGAACTCTGTGAACATCACATTGCTGTGTCAGGCTCCGTGTCTCGCGTGGAAAGAGCAACATTTTGGTGACCCCGACGTGATACTTCGTATCGAAGCAAGATCGTTGGGACGTGAAGACGCCAGGAAAGGCACCTGGAGGGCGAAGTTAGCCCTGCGCTTGAAGAATAGCGGAAAGCAGGCCTGCGGAGAAGCAGGTGGCGTGGGAAACACGGCATCCGCGGAAGAAAAAATCATAATGCAAAGTATTCTGCAGCTGGCTGCACGAACAGGAAGGTATTTTGAAACAGACGCGTTAAAGCGCCTGCTGCGATTCGCCCAGCGGAAGGCGTGTGTCCCCTTCGACGACGGATTTTTGTCTCCCGGTACACGGGAGGACACAGGGACCGAACTGTGGGACGCGGTCACAAGGGGCAGCCGCGAGGCTTGCGACCTCGCCGGGCCGTGGCGGGAGGTCAGGCGGCTGATGCAGGAGGTCTCAGCGGAGCCGGAGCTGTGTGCCGTCCCCCCGGAGCCGCCCGCCGCGAGCTGCCCCCCCTCCGAGGACTCTGAACAATCGATACCGCTGGTATGTCCCGTGTCAGATTTGGATTTCTGGGGCGGAGAGCAAATTATACCCTCTGCGCCCTTTGAGCCATCGCCTGCCTGCGACGAGCAACGGCAGCAACCAGCAAGGTTCAACGAGCCCGGACAGGTTAATCCAGCTGAAGTGCCGTTGCCGGAGGACCCGATGGAGCACGAGAACGCAGCACCGCAGAATCGCCCTGGCTTCCAGGAGGAGAGTGTGGGAAACTACAGCGGGCTGTGGAATCCTTGTCAGAAAATATGGGAGTAGAGATCAGCCTTGAAGATATTAAGATTTACCCTTGAGAAGGATGGGAGTAAAGGAGTATCCGGAGATATGGAGTTGTACCCGTGAGAAAGGAGAGATGGACCCGTGAGAGAGAAGGGGACAGAAGAATAACATGGATGATAGCAAAATTAACCAGTGAGATGTTAGTGCTGTAACTTGTAACCAATAGTGAAAAGACACATGAACTGGTGGAATTGTATAAAAATGCACTTGTAGCAATAAATGGCATCCATTCCTTTCATCTTGAAAGAACTCGGTCCATGTCGCTTGTCCGTCTCAACCGCGACAGGAGAGCCACGTGCAGAGCCCGAAGGACTTACTGAGACGGCAGGAGAGCCAGATGCAAGAAGTTCTAGACGCCGTGAGGCGACTAGATGGCGGTAACAGTAAAACTTGGTGGTTAAGAGCATATCAAAAGGCGTCAGATGCGATGAAGGACGGGCTGGAGGCAACTGGCAGGGGATGTGAAAAACGGGGAAAACAGGAAAGGGAGGGGGCGGAATTAGACCTCACTCCTGAGGAGCTCCGTATTAAAAGGGAGCGAACACAAAAATGGGCTAGACAATGTGTTGAAGGTGGGATGTGGTCCGTAAGAGGAGCAGATGAATATTTGAGATCGTGGTGTGGAAAAGGGCTGGAGACTGGGTTAGATGGGTTTGCAAATATGTGTCGACTTACTGATCCACAGGGAAGCACAAGGGAATTGTATAGCAGTGATAGTAATGATAATCCAAGGGTTTTGCAGCAAACGCAAGGGCTTGCTCTGGCAGCAGTGAGTTACCCAATATAGGTAACCCTGTGCCACCCTATTCTACAATAAAGCAGGATCCTGGGGAACCATATATGAAGTTTGTGGGCCGTTTAAAAGAAGCTATAGATGCTTCTCCTAACCTGATTCCAGAGGCAAAAGCTGCTGTGGGGAAAGATTTGGCCATGATGAATGCAAACACCCAATGCCAACAGATATGAGCCGCTTTGGGAAAAACTGCTTCTCTAGCAGAGATGGTGGAAGCTTGCACACGGGTACCGATCACGCAACAGGAGGTAGAAAAGGCAAAACTACATGCTCAAGCCCACGCTGCGGCCTTGGCTGCAGCACTTAAGCCTGCGATGAAAGGCCGAAGCCCTTCTGTCCTGGTTTTGTTAAAAACCAGTTTCTCTTTTAGTGATTTTGCCTGTCAGCTAAAGCTTCATATTAACTGCATTTTCCTGGAGAACCAGACACATGTTTTGGTAAAACTAGCAATGGAATGCTAACTTGTTGATAAGCACGGATGGACATCTCGCAATGCATTGCTAATGCATTTTTCTCTGTTCCTGTACAGCAGAGTGCAGGCCGCAGTTCGCTTTCACCTGGGGGGGCATCCAGTACACGTGGAATCGCTTGCCCCAGGGGTGGAAACGCAGTCCTACCATCTGCCATGGGCTGATCCAGACCACGCTGGAGCAAGGTAAAGCTCCAGAACACCTGCAATATATTGACGCCATCATCGTATGGGGCGACACGGTGAAAGAAGTCTTCGAGAAAGGTGAGAGAATAATTCACAGCGAAAGAAGTCTTTGAGAAAGGTGAGAGAATAATTCAGATTCTTTTGGATGCTGGTTTTGCCATAAAACGAAGCAAGGTCAAGGGACCTGCACGAGAGATACAGTTTTTAGGAATAAAATGGCAAGATGGCCGTCGTCAGATCCCAATGGATGTGATCAACAAAATTGCTGCAATGTCTCCACCTACTAATAAAAAGCAGACACAGACTTTCTTGGGCGTTGTAGGTTTTTGGAGAATGCATATTCCTGACTATAGCCAGATTGTGAGCCCTCTCTATCGAGTGACTCGTAAAAAGAACCAGTTTGAGTGGGGCCATGAACAGCGACAAGCCTTTGAACAAATGAAGCGTGAGATAACTCATGCGGTGGCCCTTGGACCAGTTCGGACTGGACTAGATGTTAAAAATGTGCTCTACACCACAGCCGGAGATAATGGACTTACCTGGAGCCTCTGGCAGAAAGCACCAGGAGAAACCCGAGGTCGACCCTTAGGTTTTTGGAGTCGAGGATACAAAGGATCTGAGGCCAACTATACTCCAACTGAAAAAGAGATACTAGCAGCATAGGAAGGAGTTCGAGCTGCTTCAGAAGTGACCGGTACTGAAGCACAGCTCCTCCTGGCACCTCGACTGCCGGTGCTGAGCTGCATGTTCAAAGGGACGGTTCCCTCTCCACATCATGCAACCGAAGTTACGTGGAGTAAATGGATTGCATTGATCACGCAACGAGCTCGAATTGGAAATCCCAATCACCCAGGGATCTTAGAAGTGATTACAGACTGGCCAGAAAGCAAAGACTTTGGGATGTCTCCAGATGAGGAGGAGGTAACACGTGCTGAAGAAGCACCACCGTATAATACTCTGATAAGAGTATAATAGACTGATAAGCAGTGTGCACTGTTCACAGATGGATCCTGTCGTCTTGTAGGAAAACATCGAAGGTGGAAAGCTGCTGTGTGGAGTCCCACACGGCAAGTTACAGAAGCCACTGAAGGACAAGGTGAATCTAGTCAATTTGCAGAAGTGAAAGCCATCCAGCTGGCTTTGGACATTGCTGAACGAGAGAAGCGGCCAATACTTTATCTCTATACTGACTCATGGATGGCGGCAAATGCCTTGTGGGGGTGGCTACAGCAATGGAAGAAAAGCAACTGGCAGCGCAGAGGTAAACCCATTTGGGCTGCCACACTGTGGCAAGACATTGCTGCTCGGCTAGAGAGCCTGCCTGTGAAAGTTCGGCACATAGATGCTCATGTGCCTAAAGGTCGAGCCACCGAGGAACATCTAAACCACCAACAAGCAGATCAAGCTGCTAAGATTAAAGTAGCTGAGGTGGACTTGGACTGGCAACATAAAGGTGAACTTTTCCTAGCCCGGTGGGCCCATGATGCTTCAGGGCATCAAGGTAGAGATGCAACATATAAATGGGCTCGCGATCGAGGGGTGGATTTAACTATGGACACTATTTCACAGGTTATTCATGAATGTGAGACTTGCGCCGAAATCAAACAAGTGAAACGGTTAAAGCCTGTATGGTATGGGGGGCGATGGTTAAAGTATAAGTATGGAGAAGCTTGGCAGATTGATTATATTACACTTCCACAAACACGTCAAGGTAAGCGTTATGTACTTACAATGGTGGAAGCAACCACTGGATGGTTGGAAACATATGCCGTACCTCATGCTACAGCCCGAAATACCATCTTGGGCCTTAAAAAGCAAGTCCTTTGGCGACACGGTACGCCAGGAAGAATTGAATCAGACAACGGTACTCATTTCAAAAACAGTCTTATAGACAATTGGGCTAAAGAATATGGTATTGAGTGGGTATATCATATTCCATATCATGCACCAGCCTCTGGGAAAATGGAGAGGTACAATGGTTTGCTAAAAACTACACTAAAGGCACTTGGTGGTGGAACATTTAAAAACTGGGATTCACATTTAGCAAAAGCCACTTGGTTGGTCAACACCAGGGGATCAACCAATCGAGCCAGGCGTGCCCAATCAGAAATTCTACGGACTGTAGAAGGAGATAAAGTCCCTGTAGTACACATGATATCATGTTAGGAAAGGCAGTCTGGGTTAATCCTGGCTCAGCAAAGTCAAGCCCATTGGCGGGATTGTTTTTGCCCAGGGACCTGGCAGCACCTGGTGGGTGATGCTTAAGGATGGAGAAGTTCGGTGTGCGCCCCAAGGGGATTTGAGTTTAGGTGAAAATATGCAATACTGAACTGCATGATGTGAATTGCCATGCTAACAGTGTTTAATAAGTGTCTTTCAGACCAAAACAGTGATGATGAAAGCAGAGCTAGCTTCTTCGAGTGGCGCCTGACAACTTCTTCGCAGCTGATGTCTTTAACCCACAAACAGTGCTCATGAGATGCACTTGTACCATTTTTCCTGCCCTGGAGACTGTCGTGACAAAATGAACTTAATGAACTTTTCAAAGGATGGTCCACTGATTAATTACTCCTGTGTATATATGTACATATATGTATATATATAGTAGTAGTGATTAATTACATTGTATTGATAGGTTATATTGATAAGGTTTAAGCATTCAGTGAATGGCATATTATAAGGGGTGGAATGTCCTGGTTTTGTTAAAAACAAGTATCTCTTTCAGTGAATTTGCCTGTCAGCTAAAGCTTCATATTAACTGCATTTTCCTGGAGAACCAGACACATGTTTTGGTAAACCTAGCAATGGAATGCAAACTTATTGATAAGCACGGATGGACATCTCGCGAGAGGGGCGACGAGAAACAAGAGACCAAGAAACTGACCAACTGCGTATAACATTCCATTCACGTGAATACTTCATATAAAAGTGGGAGATCACGAGGATCTCATCCCTTTTCCCTTCTGCTTATGGCCGACATTAGGAGAGGACCTTGCTAGTCGTCCCTGCGAACTGAGGCCAGTGACAGACTGAATCCAGCTCCGGTTGGCTGCAGAGTCCAGTCCAGGACTTTGGGTGCCGGCTCTGCCGTTGCTGAGACTTTCAAGATTGGTTTTGTATATTTTGTATTATTTTCTCTATTCTTATTAGTAGCATTAGTAAAACATCTTTAATTTTTTTCCAACTCTCTTCACTCTGTGCTTCTTTTCCTTCCAATCGCCTGTCCTGAGTGAAAAAGGGGAAAAGGAAGGGGGAAGTGGGGGGGGAACAGGGGGTTAACAATACATCTGCCAGGGATTTATTGTCACCCCGCAATCTTAACCCTCGACAGTCCATGATACAGCATCCCAGAAAGAGCACCCCAGATACAGCACCCCAGATACAGCATCTCAGATACAGCATCTCAGATACAGCATCCCAGATACAGCATCCCAGATACAGCATCCCAGATACAGCACCCCAGATACAGCACCCCAGATACAGCATCCTAGATACAGCATCCTAGATACAGCATCGTAGATACAATATCCCGGATACAGCATCCTAGATACAGCATCTTAGATACAGGATCCAGATAAAATATCCCATATACAACATCCCAAATACAGCATCCTAGATACAGCATCCTAGATACAATATCCCAGATACAACATCCTACATACAGAATCCCATATACAGCACCCTAGATACAGCATCGCAGATACAGGATCCCCAATACAGAATCCCAGATACAGCATCCTAGATACAGCATCATAGACACAGCATCCTAGATACAGCATCCTAGATACAGCACCCCAGATACAGCATCCCAGATACAGCATCCTAGATACAGCATCCTAGATACAGCATACCAGATACAGCATCCTAGATACAGCATCCCAGATACAGCATCCCAGATACAGCATCCCAGATACAGCATCCCAGATACAGCATTCCAGATACAGCATCATAGATACAGCATCCTAGATACAGCATCCCTGATACAGCATCCGAGATACAGCATCCTAGATACAGCATCCCAGATACAGAATTCTAGATACAGCATCTCAGATACAGCATCCTAGATACAGCATCCCTGATACAGCATCCGAGATACAGCATCCTAGATACAGCATCCCAGATACAGAATTCTAGATACAGCATCTCAGATACAGCATCCTAGATACAGCATCATAGATACAGCATCATAGATTTTGCATCCTAGATACAGCATCCCAGATACAGGATCCCCAAAACAGAATCCGAGATACAGCATCCTAGACACAGCATCCTAGATATAGCATCCCAGATACAGCATCCCAGATACAGCAGTCTAAATACAGCGTCCATGATACAGCATCCCAGATACAGCATCCCAGATACAGCATCCTAGATACAGCATCCTAGATACAGCATCGTATGTACAGCATCCCAGATACACCATCATAGATATAGCATCGTTGATACAGCATCCAAGATACAGCATCATAGACACAGCATCCTAGATACAGCATCCAGATAAAATATCCCATATACAACATCCCAGATACAGCATCCTAGATACAGCATCCTAGATACAATATCCCAGATACAACATCCTACATACAGCATCCCAGATACAGCATCCTAGATACAGCATCCTAGATACAGCATCCCAGATACAGCATCCCAGATACAGCATACTAGATACAGCATCCCAGATACAGCATCCCAGATACAGCACCCTAGATACAGCATCTTAGATACAATATCCCAGATATAACATCCTACATACAGCATCCCAGATACAGCATCCTAGATACAGCATCACAGATACAGCATCCCAGATACAGCACCCCAGATACAGCATCCGAGATACAGCATCCTAGATACAGCATCCCAGATACAGCGTCCTAGATACAGCATCCCAGATACAGGATCCCAAATACAGAATCCCAGATACATTATCCTAAATACAGCAATCCAGATACATCATCCCAGATACAGCATCCTAGATACAGCATACCAGATACATCATCCCAGATACAGAACCCCAGATACAGCATCCTAGACACAGCATCCTAGATACAGCATCCCACATAGAGCATCCCAGATACAGCATCATTGATACAGCATCGTAGATACATCATCCTAGATACAGCACCCCAGATACAGCATCCCAGATACAGCATCCCAGATACAGCATCCTAGATACACCATCCTAGATATAGCATCATAGATACAGCATCATAGATAGTGCATCCTATATACAGCATCCCAGATACAGCATCATAGATACAGCATCCTACATACACCATCCTAGATACAATATCCCACATACAACATCCTACATACAGCATCCCAGATACAGCATCCTAGATACAGCATCCCAGATACAGCATCCTATATACAGCATCCTAGATACAGCATCCAAGATACAGAATCATAGATACAGCATCCTAGATACAGAATCCCAGATACAGCATCCTAGATACAGCATCCTAGATACAGCATCCTAGATACAGCATCACAGATAGAGCATCATAGATACAGCATCATAGATATTGCATCCTAGATACAGCATCCCAGATACAGCATCATAGATACAGCATCATAGATACAGCATCCCAGATACAGCGTCCTAGATACAGCATCCTAGATACAGCATCCAAGATACAGCATCCCAGATACAGCATCCAAGATACAGTATCCTAGATACAGCATCCCAGATACAGCATCTTAGAAAGAGCATCCTAGATACAGCATCCCAGATACAGAATCCCATATACAGCATCCTAGATATAGCACCCTAGATACAGCATCGCAGATATAGGATCCCCAATACAGAATCCCAGATACATCATCCTAGATAAAGCATCCCAGATACAGCATCACATATACAGCATCACATATACAGCATCATAGACACAGCATCCTAGATACAGCATCCTAAATACAGCATCCTAGATACAGCACCCCAGATACAGAATCCCAAATGCAGAATCCCAGATACATTATCCTAAATACAGCATTCCAGATACATCATCCCAGATACAGCATCCCAGATACAGCATCCCAGATACACCATCCTAGATACAGCATCCTAGATACAGCATCGTAGATACAGCGTCCCAGATACACCATCATAGATATAGCATCGTTGATACAACATCCTACATACAGCATCCCAGATACAGCATCCTAGATACAGCATCCCAGATACAGCATCCTAAATACAGCATCCTAGATACAGCATCCCAGATACAGCATCCCAGATACAGCATCCCAGATACAGCATCCCAGATTCGGCATCCCAGATACAGCATCATATATACTGCATCCTAGATACAAAATCCCAGATACAGCATCCCATATACCGCACCCCAGATAGAGCATCATAGATACAGCATCCTAGATACAGCATCCTAGATACAGCATCCCAGATACAGGATCCCAAATACAGAATCCCAGATACATTATCCTAAATACAGCATTCCAGATACATCATCCCAGATACAGCATCCCAGATACAGAATCCCAGATACAGCTTCCTAGACACATCATCATAGATACAGCATCATAGCTATTGCATCCTAGATACATTATCCCAGATACACCATCCTAGATACAGCATCATAGATACATCATCCCAGATACAGCATCCGAGATACAGCATCCCTGATACAGCATCCTAGATACAGCATCCTAGATATAGCATCACAGATACAGCACCATAGATATTGCATCCTAGATACTGCATCCTAGATACAGCATCCTAGATACAGCATCATAGCTACGGCATCCTAGATACAAAATCCCAGATACAGCATCCTAGATACAGCATCCCAGATACAGCGTCCCAGGTACAGCATCCTAGATACAGCATCCTAGATACAGCATCCTAGATACAGCATCCCAGATACAGGGTCCTAGATACAGCATCCCAGATACAGCATCCCAGATACAGCATCTCAGATACAGCATCCTAGATACAGCATCCCAGATTCAGCATCCCAGATACAGCATCATATATACTGCATCCTAGATACAGAATCCGAGATACAGCATCCCAGATACAGCATCCTAGATACAGGATCCCTAATACAGAATCCCAGATACATTATCCTAAATACAGCATCCCAGATACATGATCCCAGATACAGCATCCTAGATACAGCATCCCAGATACAGCATCCTAGATACAGCATCCTACATACAGCATCCCAGATACAGCATCCCAGATACAGCATCCCAGATACAGGATCCCCAATACAGAATCCCAGATACAGCATCCCAGATACAGCATCCTAGATACAGAATCCCATATACAGCATCCTAGATACAGCATCCCAGATACAGCATCCCAGATACAGCACCCCAGATACAGCATCATAGATACAGCATCCTAGATACAGTATCCTACATACAGCATCCCATATACAGCACCCCAGATACAGCATCATAGGTACAGCATCCCAGATACAGCATCCCAGATACAGCATCCCAGATACAGCATCCCAGATACAGCATCCTAGAGACAGCATCCTAGATACAGCATCCCAGATACAGCATCCCAGATACAGCATCTTAAATACAGCATCCTAGATACAGCATCCTAGATACAGCATCCTAGATACACCAGTAGATACAGTAAGTTTTTTGGGGGTTTTTCAATTTCCTCTGTTGACACGTCGTATAACAACTGTTTGCTGCAGTGCTCATGAATGAACAGGAGGATGAGCAACAGACTGCAGAAACTGTTTGGGTTTTGGTTTACTGAAACATTATGATTTAACTCAAAAGCAATATGATCTTGTAGTGGCCTTCTGATACCTAGTGACAGCTTTTTAATGTACCTGTTTGGAACTTTGAGATGATTTTTGATATGAAGGGGCTGTTCCACTGTGGAATAGTGCAGGAGTAAACTCTTGCATTTCAGCATTCCTGGCAGATGTGCAGCTTGATAAAGACCTCAGGCTGTTTGGTTTAATCAGACTTTTGTAGATCCCACCTTCACTGGTCAAAGCACCGGCTGCCAATGTGTTTTCTGGTGTTGTCACTGCTTTCTGAGCAAAGACGGCAGAGGCAGCAGCTCTGCTGGTGGTGTCTGTTTGATTGAAACATGGATATCTGCAGGAACTTTAACCTGAAAGCTCAGAAAGCTGTGGTCGGTGGTATATCTGTGTAATGTTTGTAGATTCTTCTGCAGATGTTCTTATGCCAGCGAGCACGGAACGTTTGTGAGTGTGACCTGCTGTGCGGTTAGAAGGAAGAAAGATGTGTGAGCTGCAGCAGCAGGAAGGCTGCAGCCGTGTAAGCCGGGGTGCAAACGGCACGAAACGGGCTGCAGCGGCGGAGCCCTCGGTCCCGGGCCGTCCCGGGCGGGCGCAGCCCGAGCGCTCCCGGCCCCGCTGCCGCTGACCCGCCGGGGCCGGGGCCGCGCTGCGGGCGGACAGCGCCGCTCTGCGGCCGCCGGCGGCTCCGGGCCGGGAGGGGGGGCGGGGCCCGGTGGCGGGCGCGGACGGGATTGGCTCCTGCGCGGGATGGGCGGGGCCACGCTGCAGAAGCGCGCGGGCCGAGGAGCGCGTGCCGGCGGTGCGGCGGCGGGAGCAGCGCGCGAGGAGCGGCGGGGCCGGCGGTGAGCGAGGGGCGGGCGGACAGCGGGGAGACTGGACGGGGCCGCCCCGGTCCCGGCTGAGGGGGGAGGCTGGAGGGGGAGGGCCGGGCTGGGTTCGGCAGGAGGAAGGCGAGGGGCAGCCAGCCGCAAGAGCGCGGCCCCGGGCCGGGCCGGGCAAGGGGCGAGGGGGAAACACGCGGGCGGCTGTGAGGGAAGGGAGCCCCGGGCTGAGCGCTGCGCGGGGCTCGGGCGGGGCCGTGGGGCGGAGGGGGGAGCCCGCGGTGCCGCAGGGCAGAGGGAGGAAAGCGAGCGGGAGGGGGCAGCGCCGGGTCGGGAGCGGCGCAGGCGGGGCCGGGGCCGCCGTGGGGGCGCCAGGGGGCGCGAGGGGCGGGGGCGGCGCTGCCGCGGGGAGGGGCCGGGAACGGGGGGAGCGGCGGGAGCGGCGGAGGAGCCTGAGGGCGGGACGGCGCGGAAGGAGCTTGGGCGGGAAAGGCTGAGGTAGCTCAGGGAGGGGTGACATCGAGGAGGCTTTGGCGGGAAAGGCTGAGGGAGCTCAGGGAGGGGGTGACATCGGGGAGGCTTTGGCGGGAAAGTCTGAGGGAGCTCAGGGAGGGGGGGACATCGGGGAGGCTTTGGCGGGAAAGGCTGAGGGACCTCAGGGAGGGGTGACATCGGGGAGGCTTTGGCGGGAAAGGCTGAGGGAGCTCAGGGAGGAGATGGCGTCGGGGAGGATGCAGTGGGCAATGCTGAGGTAGCTCAGGACGGGATGGCACTCAGGTGTGGTTTCAAAGGGAAATGCTGAGGTACCTTGAGGAATGGACGCTGGGCTGGGAACTATGAACACATCAGGTTGGTTCAGAGAGTGTTCATGACAGAAATTTGTGCAGTGAAGGATTCCAGCAAAGAGAGGGAGAAGAGCCAAACTTAGATCAGGCCTCCTAGGCCGCCTGCAGGTTTGGGGACAGGGATGACGAGGTTGTTAATCCGGTCCTAACTGTTTCTTTCTCTGTCCCTCTCTTGCAGCACCTGACTGAATGGAGGAGCAAGTGGACGGGAAGCTCCTGCGCCACACACAGATCACATTTCTTATAAATAAGAGCCAATAAATCCATTTTGAGCCAATCAATCGATTTTATTTAGCAAGCGGTAATTAGGCAAAACAGCGCTGGGTGACCGGGGGAAGCTCAGTTCCGCCAACAGGCACAGCACTCAACTTTTCGTGTGTGCTTATATATGTTATACGCTCGTTCACACGCTGGGAATTTCCGTCTCTGGAACTTTGTTACCTGTGGCACCATCCGGGAGTCCTGTTACCTGTGGCACCATCCGGGAGTCCTGTTACCTGTGGCACCATCCGGGAGTCCTGTTATTTATGGCACCATCCAGGCAATCCAGGCATTGGCTTAACTACTACTACAAGGTTCTACAAAACATAATCAAACTTGCACAAGCGCAGTTACTGCTTACAACAATATGCATAATATAATTGAATCCTACTCGATTTGTTCAACATTAACCATTTTGGCCATCACTTATTCCAAGGGTGACCGTGCTGTTCGACACGGGGTTGTTCTGCTGAACAGCTCTGGGGAGAACTGGAAGGTTCTTTTCCTTCCCCCCCCTCGCCTTGTGAGGTAAACCGTGGGGAGCCAGTGGTTTCTGCAGCCCCTGAACTGTTGGCAGCCAGCGGATCTTTCACCCGTTTCTCTTGCAGGACATGTTCCCTGTGGCCTCATCTGCCACCCCGACAGGGAGCACATCCTGTACCCCCTGGGCTGTACGGTGCTGATTCAGCACCTGGACACTAAGAAACAGAGTTTCTTGCATGGCCAGGCCGATAACGTGTCCTGCGTTGTCGTGTCCAGGGATGGGATGTACGTCGCTTCAGGACAAGTCACCTGCATTGGGTTCAAGGTGGGTAATGCTCTGATTTTAACCGCTTAGTATTGACCAGAGAAATTGGAGTTGGCTTGCCAGTGGTGGGAACACCTTTCGTTTATTTTTTCTTTGGTTGGAAAATAAATATCTGCAATGGGAAGATGTTGAAGGGAATGGGAAATTGTAGTTACTCCATTGCTGGATGTGCCTTTATGTTTTTGTAAAACATGAAGCAGTCTCCCTAGGATTGAGGGATTTTTAGTTCCAGTCCTTTTTATCCAAAGTGTTGTGGGCGTGTGGCAGCCAAAATCTCATTAGACATTAATTAATAAATGGTGGTTTATTTCAAGTGAGACCTGAGTTCCAGAGCAGCTTAGGACTTTCAAAAGCCCTTGACAGGTACCTACCTGCATTTTCAGACCTCTGAAGTTCTTTTCGTTTTATTTTTGCCTGTTTGAAAGACCTCAAGACACTTGGAAGGGATCAGGTTTTAGTGCTTTCAGTATTTTAAAACCTAAGTCAAATACTCAGTGTCTCAGGGTAAATTTAGGTGCTGAAATGAAGCAGAGCTACTCAAGTGCTCAGCTGGAATAATGCTTCTTACAGCACCCAGTCTGAAGCCTCTTTGTGTCAGGGGTGCCCAGGGCTGCAGAGAAGCTTGGGCTGGGCTCCTTCGAACAACTTTCCTGCCAGAGAACGTTGTTCTCCCTGATCCTGCGAGTTACAGCTCATGCTCTGCCATCCCCCCCTTCTGCTTTGCCCCGCAGGCAGACGTCATCCTCTGGGATTTCCCAAAGCAGGAGTTACTTGCTCGGCTCTCGCTGCACGAGGGCAAAGTCGAGGGACTCTCGTTCTCGCCCAGAGGCATTTATCTTGTGTCCCTGGGAGGCCAGGACGACGGCAGGTAAGGATTTCCGCTTCTTGGCACAAGATCTTTGACAAGAATCAGATTCTATGGGCGGCCTGAGACGTTTTTCCAGGGAGGGTGGTGAGAGCCTGTCCCGGGTTGGCCAGAGAGGTGGTGGCTGAACCATCCCTGGAGACATCCCAGGCCAGGCTGGACGGGGCTCTGAGCACCCTGAGCTGCTGAAGATGTCCCTGCTCACGGCAGGGGGGCACTGGGGAGCTGGGAAGGTCCCTCCAACCCAAGCTGTTCTGTGATTCTGTATGATTTGAGTCGTGCTCCGCAGAAGGAATCTGATAAATCCACGTAGCCTTGCTTCAGGAGCAGGGGATGTAAACTGCAATTCCACACTTTGGTGACAAGTTTTTTCTTGGGTAGAATCTCTACAAAGTTACTTCTGTTGTGTGTCCTGGTAGGAACAGACTGCAGGACAATAGGCTTTGGCTTGCTTTTGGTTTTTAGTAATTGACTTCCAAGCAATGTCAAAAAGCGAAGCTGTTTCAAGGCTTTCTTCTCCTGCAGGGTGATGGTGTGGGACGTCAGTAAGAGAGAGGCTGTGTGCGGGAGCCCGGCCTCGCCGCGCAGCGCCGGCAATGCCAACGTCGTCATGTGCTCCAGCTGCAGGGACGAGGTGTTTGTCACTGCTGGAAAGTAAGGGTTTGTTGAGAGGAACGAGCAGAGCGAGAGAACCCCTGGCCCTATTTCCTTTGACAAAGAGTCTTTGTTTAACTACAAGGAAACTTAAGCAACTGTGTGCTTGTGTTGTTTCTTTTTACTCTGAATGGACTCATGAATACCCGTCAGGTTGTAGCTTTAAGGCATTTCTGCTTGTTCTCCATGTGACAATATGTTTTCAGAGCAGCACACAGGGGCCCACGTGCGTCACTTCTGCTCCTGATAGCAGGATTTTGTACTCAGCATTCCCCGTGCAGTGTTTAACATATTTAGTTGCCAGTGTTTACACAAGAAAAGCAGTCAATGAGTGCCCCTGAACAATGGCTAATTAATGTCGAAACAGTGATGTCTTGCCGGTCGTTGGATGATCTCCTGTCCTCACCAGATGTGATGTACAGTTGGTCACTGGCTTGTAACAAAAGTTGTACAAAACGTCGCGTTTTGCAAGGATTTGCGGCAGCGCCCATATATCCAGGCTGACGTTTAAACGCGTTGAGGGCCTGCACCTCCCTGTGCATCAGGGACGGCTTTGGATGCTCTTGGCTGCACTCGCACTTATGAGTGCTCGCCTTTGCAATTTTAGCACTTTGGTAAATGTAAGGGTGACTCTGCTTAAAGATATGACATCGTCTCTGACATCGTCAATTAAATTGCACTAGAAAAGAGTTGAAAGTGTCCTCATGTGTTTTTGCTGAAGCCTTAAGATTTTTGATTTCCCCGGAAAAAGTTTCCATAAGAGACTTCTCTGATATTGTTCTTTTTCTCCGTATTGAAAGATCAGAATAATGGAGCCTTGTGAAGGCTTTTTACATCTTGTAGTACTGAAAAAACTTGGAGGTTTCTGCATCTGTGGATTTGATCCCACTCTATTTGTTCTTATAGTTTCACCATTCGAGTGTGGGAACTCGACACAGCAACTAAAACAATCCATCCATCTGAATGCTACGCGGGGCAACTGAGAGGAATCAGCGTGTGTGTTCAGGTACGTTTCAGCCAAGATGACTTTGCTAAACTAAGAAACTCTGTACAGACTAGAGAAAACCCACGAGTTTCTCTAATAATGCTGGAAATGTTGGTCCCAAGCGCGTGACGGCAGTGAAGTTCCTCAGCATTGGCCATGGCCGTTGATCTCCCACGGCCTCTGGGAAAGAGTGTTCTGGATGCTCCTCAAGAGAAGCAGCACGTATTACGGTCACGGGCTCCGGCACCCGTATTTTTATGCTTCCAAATATGATCTAGATTTGGTTAGAAAGTGTCTGGCGTTCAGCAGTGTTCTGGATCTGTGCGTGTGATGGAACAGAAACATTGGCTGGGTTCCCCCAGGTGAACTCTTGGCAATCCACTGAACTAAAGCTGTTGATGCAGCCCAGTGTCAGGCGTGGGACACGGGTCTCAGTATCCAGACCGTGATCTCTTTTTCTTTATGCTTTCTTATAGATGACAGACGATGATGGTGATTTTCATCTTGGCACGACGAGTGGAGATGTCCTGAAAGTGAACACAAGCAGCAAGGTGCTGACTGCCTGTGGGCCCCAGAAGAAGAAGTTGAGCATGGTGAGTAGCAGCTCTGTGACTCCAATTCTGTCCTTGTCCTGCTCTTTGTCAGTGACTGAAGGTAGAGCAACCTGCGGGAGAACCATCACAAAGCGGATTCTCAGACTAACGCTTTTCCTGCGCTGTCAGTTCCTTGTGTCTCGGTCTTGATGCTGAAGGCTGAGCCCATTGTCCTGCTTTCATTGAGCTTCATTTGGCTCAGAATTTGGGTTTTACTTGAATCTCGTGTGTCATCCCACAAACTCTTGTACAATTAATCTGGTAAACGTCATAGAAAGTGAAAAGCAGTAATAAAAATGGAGCAGTTCCTGACTTTTTTGCTTCTTTTAAGAAGATACGAGCTGGAGTGAGACAGAGGACGTTCCTGGGAAGGCTGGTGGAAGCGCTTGTTTGAGAGGCTTTCCCGCACTTACTGCTGTAAGGTCCTATAGTCAGATCTCACAAATGTGTTAAACTGTCTGGACTGAACTTTTCTTTTTGTGTTTGTTCCCCATCCCATTCCCCCACTTCCCTTCGTCTTTTTGCTGTTCTGATTCTGCCACTGGTGAGGCAGAGATCTTACTGAAAAAGGCAGTATAAATCATGTAATTCAAGAGTTTATTGTAATGCGTATGTACAATTTGGACAAAACAAGGTTGCACAGGGTACATTGATTCTATTGCTTTTTAACTTCTGAGTTCTTGACTTCATAACCCCAAGGGTTTTTTTAACTGAGCTTTTTTTTGTCTCTAATTGGGACTCGTGGGTCTGAGCATCCTCAAACAGGAGTTATCTCCTGAATAAGGAGCTTCTGACCTGTGGTCATACAAGAATTCTGCATGCAGGCAGCTGTAATGATAAAACAATCGGCACCAGCTAGAACACTTGTTGTTGATTTCTCGTTATTTGGTGCTAGAAAAGGCTTCTTGTAGCGTCTCGGTCTATCCCTTGCCTAAGCTGGGATGTGTTTTGCGACTGCGTCAGCAGCACGCCCAGCAGCGAGCAGCAGGGGCAGCGCTGCCGCGGGAGGGCCGGCTGTGCTGGTGGGGATGCCGCGGGGCCGCTGTCCTGCGGGGCAGCAGATCTGCTCTGAGAGCAGCACAAGCCCACAGGGGCTGTAAGAGCAGTTCAGCAGTCAGCCCCAAAGAAAACGCTCCTCTGGGCTTGTTTCTCTCAGCCTCCTGAACTTTGCTTGGACAGGTGCATCCAAACCATGTACGTGCCCCTTCCAGATGAAATATTTATTGCGTTACAAATGCAGGCCCATGTCTCCGGGATAACTTGGACCCACTGAATCCTTTGAAACACAGTTCAATGTTTATCTGTTCCAGAAGGGTGGAGAAGTTATTACTTGTTTTTCCCACTTATATTGTAGGAATGCAAGTAGTTTTTCTCTGTGTCCCTCTTAAAGGACAGGAATGGATGTGTTTTGTTTTCCTGCTGGCAATGGTAAGTTCGCTGCAGGTGTGTCCCCGTGTGGGGACACCCGCACTGGCCGCGGTTGAGCCCCTTGTCCGGCTGCCCCCCTGCAGGGCTTTGCGTCCACGCAGGACCCGTGGCTGCTCTGTGCTGTCTCTTAGGCCAAGGTCTTGGTGACTGTCACCTCCCCTTGCAATGCCTGCGTGCTTTGAGTCCTTCTCCATCTCGCAGCACGTGCACCTCGGCCAGAGCCCCTGGTTGAAGCCACCCGAGGGCCTGAACTCCCGTGTCCTCAGGGCTGAGGGAAAGGTGCCAAATGCACTTGAAACAAAACGGCACCAAAAATACACTTCTGAGAACACTGCTAAAGAAGCCGTCAGGCAGGGTCACGAGCAGGATGCTGTGCCGTTTGGGGGTCCAAAAGAAAAAGCCAAGGCTCAAAGCCAGACCACAGTCCAGTGCGTACTGTGAGGGGTTTTATCGTAAGGCAGATCCATAGGAACGGCAGTTTGTGGCAGAGACCTTTGGAGCATCATGAGCTTCAGCTGACATGGCTTCTGAGAGTGAAAAGCTGAGGGAAAACAGGCCCCTTGACTGTGCAAGAGGCTGACAAGGTGTTGAGGAGAAGGGAAGATCCAGAAGTGGGTCTCATCACAGCCGCCTGCCAGCCTTGTGGACGAGCCCTGAGCTGGTAGGCGCTAATCTGGCTTCAGCTTGGGTTTGTGACTGTCATGTGGTGGCAGCTTCTTAGGATGTGGCACTGGTCGTTGGGGGAGCTGGGAGAGAAAAGGAGACATTCCCGTTGGATGGAAATAGCGAGGAGTCCTCCCAGTCTCCTCCTTTCCCCTCCCGCTTCAAACAGGCGTTCCTGTTCACAGGCTTTTCGGTCAGACACGCTCAGCCCCGTCACCCCTTCTCCTCTTGCTCTCTCCCTCGCTCTTCCCAATGCGCTTCCCTTGTGCCCGAGGAGGGGAATTCACCAGGGCAAACCCGTGTTGCTGCCGTCACTGGGAAGGCGCTGGGACGTTTTTCTCTGCAGTTACTGTCAGTGCCTCGGCCACAGATCCCCTCTCATACTTTCCAGCTCTCTTTCCCAGCTCCGTGCTGTGATTCCCTTTCCGCCCACCCCCTGCACATCTCTGCACACAAATCACGCCTTGTCACTAGACTGTCAACAAGTGCTCGCTGGACACACGTAGGATCTCGTGTTTTATGGCAGAAATTTCCAGTTGTAGCCTCACCTCCAGTGCCAAAAGAGGTATTTTGCAGATGTTTTTTCGAGTCAAAACCACAGCGTTTATCAGAACAAAACTATTTGCATCCTTGTTTCCACACAATTTAGTCCATCCCGTTGCTAACCAAGACATCTTGTGTGTCTTTCTTGAAAATGTACCTTGCATTAGCACTTGTACCAAAACTTCTCCCCTCCGGAGCCACGCATTGCAATGCTGTCTGTGTTTGAGAACAAACCTCTGCAACCCATGTTCACCAGTTGCACCGGGGAATTACGATCCGGTGGCAAAGCATGAAACTGCAAACCTGGAGTCCACAGCCACCCCACGCCGAGCACATCTGTAAAGGGTTTAGATACTGCGGGGTGAGGAGGCGATTCTGTTGAAAACAAGGTGGGGCACCCTTAAAGGAACTTTGCCTTTAGATACATAAGAACGTGTTGATTGTATAGACACGATCTGAAGATTTCTTGGTTTCTGTTTTGAAGAGGAGTGGCAAAATAGTTTGTTATGATGAAGCAACTTGTTTTCCATCTACCTGGAATGAAGTTTAAGTGCCTGTCTCTAAGGTGTATAAAGACTGGAATAAACAGCAGCATTAATTTTGCTCCCTGCCGCGGGCCTGAGGAGCTGTAAGGCACCCGTTGGAATGTGAAGAGGGATGTACAATTGCAAACGCATTTTCAGAAGTAGTTGGAGTGATTTGCATTGTAAAAAGAAATAAATATTGACAGGAGATGCGCTGGAAGAGTTCACAGAGCGCTCAAGAACTTTGCAAGAGATCCGAGTGGGACAAAGAGCAGGAATCCCTGCAGGAAGGGACCGGGCAGGCTGCAGTTCTGATGGGGTTTTTATTTATAGTCGTACTTGAAAGCGCTGGTTTCTTTGGGTGAGCAGTCAATAATGAATGGAGATATTTTTAACCTCCTACATTAGACTCTGCATTTCACCTACAAGAGCACTGGCAGCTGTAATCAGATAAACTCCGTAGTCATAGGTTGCATTTGTAATGCTGCCACCTGCCATAACGCTGAACCCAAAGGGCGTCTGAGGTGGAAGATTTTACAGGCAAAACCGCAGACCAGGAGCTCAGCAGCCAGGTGATGGGCCCGTGATAACAGGGGACTCGCCAAACGCTGCCAGCGCCTCGGAGGAAGTTTCCAGAAGCATTGCTCAGAAACCGCTCTGCTTGTGGATCGTCTTTCTAATGCAAAAGAATCCCTTTGTTCTTGTGCGTTTGCTGAGAATATTTGCACGAAACCCGGCGCCGCGGCCGCTGTGAGAATGTGGCAGAAGATCCTCTGCGCAGGTCGTGTTTGTCACCCATCAGGAGACTGCGGATGTGCTGCTGCTGGAGCCGGCGAGCGGGGAGCTCAGTGCTGGTGAATCACAGAGCGGGAGAGCGTGTGTCAGGTTCTTTTCTGCAGCCCATGGTTATTTGATCCTCAAGTTAAATCGTCTTTAAGCCGATGCGTAGGTAGGTGTGAGGCTGCCTGCATTGCCAGCGCTGGAATGCACAGTAACGCTTATGGTGATTTGGGGTTTTTTCCTTTAAAATGTATAAGCAAGCCTTTAAAAACAACCAATTGCTTCTATTTGCGTGGATAGTCGAAGCAAAGTAATTTTCCCAGATTCATCAGACCTCGCCTGTGGCTTTTTCCGTGTCCTCTCTGGGTCTAAACAGCTCAGATGTCCATTTTGTTTTCTCTTCTTTCTTCACTTCTCTCTCCTTCCTTAGCCCTTCAGTCCTTTCCGCGAACAAAACCAACACTTTGTGGCTTTGGTTTTTCTAAACCCTCTGAAGGTGTTAAATGCTGAACATTTCCCGGGCTTAGGCCAGATTAATGCTTGAGAAGCACAGGAAGGCTGGGGGTGCTGCTTAGATGTCAGACTTTGAATCCTAAAGCAGCGACATCTGTGTGTGTTCCCCAGTCACAAGTCAAGCCCACGACAGGGGTTTCTTCCTGGGGAATCAATACAGAATTACTCTGAGTCGCCTCTTGGTCGCTCTTTGAGAATTGACTTCTTGGTGCTTTCACAACACTAAATGCTGGAGCTGGGCATTGTTTTTCCCCGAAGAGCCACCACCAAACAGAAATTGTTGTTTTCCCATAATGGCTCGGGCTTAAAGGAGAAACAATCTGAACGTTGCGAACCTGCTGGTGGGATCCCAAGGGCTGGCAATGGTGCTTATGAACCTGGGAGCGGCAAATGCTGCTGGAGTCTGGACTGTGACTTACGGTGTCAGTCCAACAGCTCCTGCCCGTCCCTGCGGGTCTGTCTGGGCGGAACAGCCGCCGGCCACAGGTTCTGCAGGCGCCTCTGGGACGGGAACTTCGTTTTCAGTTCCAGTTTGGTGGCACAAAGCTCCTTTATTTCATGGTTTTGTCCTTTCCATTTCACTCATGCAGAAGTTCGCCCAAGCTCGTAGGGATATTTTCCCAAGTTAGAATATCAGGAGAGTCCAGCGTAGGGCAACAAAGATGATGAAGGGAGTGGAGCACCTCCCTTATGAAGAAAGGCTGAGGGAGCTGGGTCTCTCTAGTTTGGAGAAGAGGAGGCTAAGGGGGGACCTTATTAATGTCTATAACTATATAAAAGGTGAGTGCCGTGAGGATGGAGCCAGGCTCTTCTCAGTGGCAAACAATGACAGGACAAGGGGTAATGGGACCAAGCTGGAACACAAGAGGTTCCACTTAAATTTGAGAAGAAACCTCTTCTCAGTGAGGGTGCCAGAGCACTGAACAGGCTGCCCAGGGAGGTTGTGGAGTCTCCTTCCCTGGAGACATTCAAAACCCGCCTGGACATGTCCCTGTGCGACCTCACCTGGGCGTTCCTGCTCCATGGGGGGATTGGACTGGATGATCTTCTGAGGTCCCTTCCCATCCCAAACATACTGTGATACTGTGATACTGTGATTTAACCCCACAGAAGTCATTTCACTCCTCTGGCAGCCTATCTTGGAGTCTCTTGGTGATTTTCAAGAATGAATCTGTTGTACATGGAACAGTAATATTACTTCCCAGGTGGCAGAACTGAAGCAGATCTGACTCTTCTTACACTTGTATTTTGTGGAAGGCTGAGGACTGTTTTCATTTGTTTGGGTGTTTTTTGTTGATTTTGTTGTCATGCATTTTTTTCCTGTAGCCTGGTACTTTATCCACCGAACAGCATTTCTCCTTTTCCAGTGGCTGGCCTCCCGTTGATCTGCTCTGCTCAGTAACAGCAGAAACCCGTGTTGACCATGGGCTGACTCATTTCCAAAGCTTTCCTGTGACAAACGTATTTGATTCCCAATAGGTGGGAGATGGGATTGCATCTTTCAGGCAGAGAGAGAGGCCTGAGACGCAGAGGATCATCCTAAAAAGAGCTGTAGGAAAGACCATTGAAGCTGAGTTGTATCCTCTGTTGTTTTCGTGGCTGTTGGATGAAGGACACGCGGAAGGAAAAGCGCGAGTGCCGCTCCACGATGTGGGTATCGCTTGCTGCGATGAGGTCAGGCTCTGTACGTGGTCCCAGCTGCTCTGAAGAATCCAAGATAATGCTGTTTGCTCGCTCCTCGTACTGTATTAGTTCATCTAGACCTGCAATTAATAACTCTTTTCTCCCTTCTCCCTCTAGAGAGCCACTCTTTAGCCCAGGTCAGTGACAAAACACTGACAAAGCCGTATTGGAGTGAGATAAGCCCCGCCGTCGGGAGCCCGGTAGAGACTCCGTTGTGCTGTTCAGCGTGGCTGCAGCAGCAAGGAGCCTCTGCTCCCATCCGATTGCGTTTTCATCCTGTTTTCTCCTAGGGAGTCACAGCTTTGCTTTTGCCGAAGACAGGAGGTTTAATAGTCGGCACCGGAGAAGGGACTGTAGCTCTCTGTACAGGCTCAGACTGCCAAGTAAAGAAGTGAGTTTGTAGATGGAAGAATCAGGAGGGGAGAGGTGACAATTCCTCCAAAAGGGTCACGGTATGAGAACCAATCATTTCTATGGAAAGGCATAATCCAAGTCAGTCTCAGTTTTTCAGTCCTGCAGACACAATACACGGTCTGGTTCCAGCGTCATGAGGTTGGAGCAAACTGAAAATGACTGCGTGCGTTTGCAGGGAAGTGCCCTCTGATCCTTCCTTGGAAATGACTGTTGTTTCCTTTGGAGCAGTAGGAGTCAGATCCTAAATTGATGCCAAGCCAGACAGATTTGTTGAAGTCAATAGAATGATGCTTATTTACGCCGGGTGAGAAAGAGTAGTAGTTGCCATCTCCAAAAGGGTTTGTTGGGGGTCATGGGATTGTAAAGCAGGGCTCTGCTAATTTTATAGGCACGTGTCTGGAAGTGCTGGAGTATTTGCAAGGCTTTTTTCTGCATACCAGATAGAAAGCTGCAGGCGTCATTTCCCCATACGTGATTTGAAAATTGGGCTCACACCTACTCATTTGGCATTGCTTGAATATCCCCTTCAAGTGTACAGTTGTGCAAGCTTAGCTTTGTACGACTGAAACTATTCCCAGAAGGTCTAAACTGTCTGGAAATATCCTTGAAAGTGGGATATTGAAGTGCACTTGAGCAAGAATATCAACAAAGCTGTTGTTACCTTAGGCCCTGGTGCAGGAAATCAAGTCTCCAAAGCGCTGCCTGTGCCAGCCCTGGCAGAGCAGCAGGTGGGACGGGCAAGATCATGGGAAGTAGGAAACGTGACTGGGAATGGAATGTTAGTCCTGCCCGTGCTCTTGCGTCTTGATATCACAGCCTAGTGTGGAGCTTTTTGGGGAAACAGCGAAAGCCGAATTCTTGAGAAGCTGGAAAATGAAAGTTCCTCGAGGTCAATGTATGGCCAAACCTTTGCTTTCTTTGCACAGGAGGATGCGAGTTGAAGGTGCTGTCACTTCCCTGACGTGTAGAGGTCGGGACGACCAGTTCTTTCTAGGGACAAATAAAGGCCAGATGCACCGCAGTGCCTACGCTACATTTAAAGAGGAGCTGGTCGCCGTCTGTCACACCGAAGCCGTCAACGACATTGTTTTTCCTGAGTGAGTATAACGGGCTGGGCTGTATTTGGCTGGTGCAGAAGCTTGAGGAGCTGCCGCTGAGGTCAGGGTGCCTGTGTGCGCAGCTTTGACCACAGGAACCCAGAGCCTGGTACCATCTGTTGGGATGATTGATACGGGCGATGCTGTCACCTGCCCAAAAAACGCCGGGGTGACGGTGAGCAGCTGCTTCAAAGCAGAAGGCAGCAGTTCAGTTGGAGCACTGGAAAAACCACTGATCTGCAGAAAGGATGATAAGTAAAAAGACCTGAATTATTGATGTTTGGTCAGCGGCAGGGATGGCAGCCTCCCCCTTTTGTCCCAGGGTCGCTCTGCATTTGTCTTGTGAACGCACAGCAAATGTTCCCTTCCTGGGTAGTAGCATCGTGACTCTTTCTTTTGTTTTTTTAAACCCACAGTGGATCATCTCTCCAGATGGAAAATGGGATTTTGATCCAAATGAACATTTTTGGCATATTTTTATTGCTTCGCTTCTCGGCCCAGCACAAAGGATCAGATGTCACCGAGGTGCAGGGAGTGCAGGGTGCAGGAAGCGCTCCTCCCTGCCTGCCGCCAGCCTCAAACCCACATCTTCTCATCTAATGAGAAAATCAGGTGGAGCTTTAGGGTGATGTGCTGCTGATACCGCTGATTGACACGCCTGTGTCACAGCCATTAGTGCTGACTGTAAGGACTACAGGACTACATCCTTGCGTAGATGTTTGAGCTTCTTATCTGTTGCCTGCTCTTGAACAAAGCCTATTGCTGATGGGGAAATACGGGCTTAATTTCCCTGCTCTGGCTTATTTCAGAATCCTTCACTTGCTGATGTTATCCTGGTTGATAAAGCACCCGTGCAAGCTGGGCTTGAAAGAGGCCACACTTGTGTTGTGCCGGTTTTCTCTGTCCTGGTTCATCTTTCTGGGCATTGATGGTGCTGTTGAACAAAAGCTCGCGGTACCTTTCTAGATGTCACTTTCTGTTGCATCCCTAGGACGAGTGGCTTAGAGCTTATTTCAAAGCACTGTGTCCCATGGCTTTTGAAATGCTGCAGGTCTTGTTTTATTCCAACATTTATAACAAGTATATTATGAACAGGCTTTGCCATCATTTCTATTGCCTTCAGCGCTGTTGAATGGGAATCATCCAGTAAGCAAGATAACAAATGACATCTTTACAATGTGAGGCTGCTGTTAGTGGCTGATGTTAAACCTGGGCAGTCAGCACTTTTACACCCACTTTTGTGTCTATTCTATAGAACACATGAAGTTGTTTAGAGATTGAATATGGGGAATAAACGTCACAGCTTCAGCAGAAAGAGTTCTTTTAGTTTGACTTTAACTGTTCCTTAAAATGAATCTTTGAAGAGAACCCAAACCAGGGGAATTTCATGTGAGAAAGGTGATCCTCCAAAAAAGGCCTTTGTCTTAGCCATGGGGATCCCTGTGGGGCAGATCCCAGCTGCAGGTTAGCAAAGCCGAGCTTTGGAGGCCGATTTGAGCTGTGACAAAGCAAGGAGCGTTTCTGTGTGCCCCTCCTCGTTCCCTCTCCTCTCTGAACTCTCCAGGGGACATTCGGACTTGTTCGTTACCTGCTCCACAAACGACATTCGAGTGTGGTACACGCCGGAACGTCTGGAGCGGCTGCGAATCACCGTCCCCAACGTCACCCGCCACGCGGTCGAGGTGACGAGGGACGGCATGGTCATCGTTTCAGGTAATGGTCAGTCCAGAGCCGTGGTTGCTCAACTTAATAAACATCAGTATGTTAAAATGAAGAGAAGATTAAATTGGGAAAGCGTTTAAATGGAGTTCATGGCGACACCCAAAGGCCTCTTTGCTTGCAGCTGGTCCGATGGACTTTGCTGGCAGCCCCGCTGTCCTGGTGCTGCAGTTGCGGTGAGGGTAGAAGGCAAGGGCTGGAGACCTTGCTTTGGATCAGTGAATTCCGGCAATCCAGAATGCGGTTCAGTCTTATTTAAATTACCTAATTCTAAAATATCAACCTTGTTGTGTGCAGCAGCTTCACCTGTGATGTATGTAGAGCACATTTGCATAAAGCCGCCGTCCATCGCCATGTGAAAGTTGCTGACACAGGGACTCCTGCAGTCCTAGAGCAGCCGTGCAGCCTCCCCATGGTTACCAAACCACTTTGTCCACAGCCAGAATCCAAAAGCAATTACATTTCAACAGTGTGTTTGGGACCGTAGCTCTGCGGGCTCATCTGCAGTACAGTGGTTTTCACGGGTATGCTGGTGATCTAACAGCGTGGGCCTTATGTGGGAACTTCTTTATAAAAAGGGGTTGGTTTGGAAAGGAAAGAGCGACAACAGTGTGAGGAAAGTCTGTGCGCCCGGGCAGTCTCTTTCTTTCTGTTCATCAGCTTGGAATGACGGGAAAATCCGCGCCTTCGTGCCCGCTACGGGAGAGCCAATGTACGAGATCAACAACGCCCGTAACCTGGGAGTGACGGCAATTGCTGCGACCAGCGACTGCAAACAGATCATTAGCGGAGGAGGTGACGGGCAGGTAATTTGTGCTTCAAAACCTGGAGCAGCTTCGTGCGCTCATCACAGGGCCTGCGAATTGCCTGGAAGTGCTCAGTCAGAACGGGAGCTGTTCTGAGCTGCCGCTTGAGCCAAGGGCTGAGTTCAAAGATATCAGCTTTTGAGATGTGCTGTTGTTCTCAGAGGGCATCATGTAAAACAGTGCCCCGATTTCTTCTGGCATGGCAGTTTTGGAAATCCTTCTAATGCAGAATATGCTCTTAATCCTTTTTGTCCATTTGTCTCCCCCCTCTATTTGGCTGTATTTGTGCAGCTGAGACAGAAATACAACTAAGGGTTGGTGAAGCAGAAAGGAGAACCGCAGGGGCGCACTTGCAGTACTCGTTGGGAACACAAAAAAGCTGCTCTGCGATGCCAATGGTTCTGTCAGAATCAGTCCTCAGGAAGCTGTGACTTCAGGGTTGCTGAAGGGATCGGGATGCTCTGAGCTTTGAGCAAGTGGCAACTGGACATCCAGATCCCTTCGGGAACTCGGCATCAGCCTCGAAAGCGTGGAAGGTCAGCTCTTCTCTGCCTTTGATGCCCGTGTCTAAATGTCTAAATTTTCCCTGGGATTTGGCCTTAGTGGAATGTCGAGGTGAACAGACATTGCAATGTTTGGCACTAGTGGGACAGGACGTGCAAGGTGTGAAGGATCAAGGCCTCAAAGCAGAAAGGTTTTTGCTGTTACCAGCACAGGGAAAAGAGGTGCTTTCAGGCACGTGTTTCACATCGAAGCTTTAAAGAGCTGTTTTGTATTTCCTTCCTGGCATTCTCTGTAGGACAAATAGCGGGTAGCTCCTTTCTATTCCATTGCAGCAGCTTTGTGCTTTGATCTTGAAAGCACCACTGGCAATAGATCGTGGACTGGGTGGTTTTTCCTGATCAAGAGCTGTGTAAAATGAAGCATGGGAGAGCGGGCACTTGGCAAAACCAAGGCCTGGGGTTGATGGCCACGAATTCCTGAAGCAAGTGGATTACACTGTGGAGAACTCAGTTGAGCTTCACAGGTCAGCTGCACCAATAACCCACAGGCCAATGGAGACGGTTGGGACTGAGCTGCTGTACGTGTTGGCAGAGAAAGGCAGAGTTCAGGAAAGCTCCTCCTGAGCTCCGGCAGGACCAGCTGGTACCAGAGCAGATGTGTGCTGCTGATTTTCAGGTGAGGATCTGGAATATTGGTGAGAAAACCCAGAAGCTGAGGGGAGTTCTGAAGGAGCACAGAGGTGCCGTGTCCTGCATCAAGACTAATAAGAACGACAAAGAGGGTGTCACAGCCAGCCTGGGCGGAACGTGCGTCATCTGGGATCTTGAGCAAGGCGACAGATTAGTATTGCGAAGGCACTTGGAGTGCTGGTAATATCTGTAGGGTCACTGTGCCCGGTTTGGGACACCACAGAGCGAGGAGGAGGGGAAAAAGAGCATGAAGAGATAAAAACTTCTAGAAAGAACAATCGGGTCAGGGAATGTAGAACCTCCAATTCGAGAAGCTTTTCAGAAAAGCTCAGACAAACCTTTGTCTGCGGTTGTTTTCCTGTGCGGGATCCTGCTTGGCCAAGGTGGAGCGGGTGAGTTCCCAAGTTTCCCACTAGCTCTGTTTTCCAGAACTTTGTGACTCGTGTCGAGCTCTTGCGGATCTGCAGACTTTCTGCACTGGGGTAAGGCCGAGGACACCTTGGCATAGGGAACAGCACCTGGAAAGCATTCTGGGTTTAAACATTTCATTTCGTACGACAGCAGATCAAGAGTCCTACAGGGCAGCTGTGATGGAAACAGAACTGATAGCCTAACGGGCTTCATGGAACCCTGAACTCAGAGCAGTGCCTGAGAATATCCAAGGAGAGAGATCTGATGTACAGCACAGGCAGAGACATTCCAGGCAGGCAAAGTTTGGGTTTTGATGCTGTTGCTCTGTCTCATTTTGGGGTGTTTTGCAGGCGTTACGTGAGAAAACAAATGATCCTAGACAACACATTGTTCAAATGCGTGTGTTACCATCGCGGAGAGTACCAGATAATCACCAGTGGAACAGACAGAAAGGTGAGCAAAGCTGCAGGAACTCTGCAGTGCACAACACACGGTCTGGCGCTGGTTCTGGGGTGAAACTCCGGTCCCTGCACAGCAGGTTGTGTCCCAGGGCGGTGCTGAAACCCGTGTGCTGCTCACGGCCAGCTGAGCGCCCCGCTCTGCTCTGCTCTCTAGATCGTGTACTGGGAAGGGCTCGATGGCTCCGCAATCAGAGAAGTGCAAGGCTCTCTGTCGAGCTCCATCAACGGGATGGACATCACAGCGGACGGGGCGTCCTTTGTCACAGGTGAGTGCGTGGTTGGAGCTGGAGAAAGGAGGTCGTATTAAGACCAGGAAAAGCAAGGCAGTGAACCAAGGATCTCAGTACAGTGCGAAAAAGCTGAAAAAAGGGGTCAGCTAAAGGGGAAAAGAACATGAATCACCAAAGAAAAATACTGTGGTTCAGGCTGTAGTTCAGACTGGGAAGATGCTGCTGTAGCTCACTGGGATCTGCTGGTGAAGGTCCTGAGCCCTTCACTGGACACTGACCCCAGCAGAACAGAAGCAGGTTTTGCCATAATGCCCAAGAAAACATATCCTGCTCTTCCTAGGAACACCGAAGCGTTCCCCTGCCTGGGAGCGGGGAACAAAAAGCAGCAGAACTCGGTGTATCACAGTATCACAGTATGTTTGGGATGGGAAGGGACCTCAGAAGATCATCCAGTCCAATCCCCCATGGAGCAGGAACGCCCAGGTGAGGTCGCACAGGAACATGTCCAGGCGGGTATTGAATGTCTGCAGAAAAGGAGACTCCACACCCCCCTGGGCAGCCTGTTCAGTGCTCTGGCACCCTCACTGAGAAGAAGTTTCTTCTCAAATTGAAGTGGAACCTCTTGTGTTCCAGCTTGGTCCCATTACCCCTTGTCCTGTCATTGTAATCGTTTGTTCTTCCTCTGTGCCTGACGCAGGTGGTGACGACCATCTGGTGAAGCTGTGGGACTATAAGGAGGGCACGGTGACTCACGTGGGAGTGGGCCACAGCGGCAACATCACCCGCCTCAAGATCTGCCCCGCGAACAAGTACATGGTGAGCGTGAGCGCGGCCGGTGCCGTCCTCATCTGGAAATAGCCCAGCTCGGGCTGACAGCCGGTGCCGGAGCTGCTGGGCTGCTGCTTCCCCGGCCGGCCCTGGAAATGCTCTTCTCTTACCACTCAGTTTGTTGTCAATCGTTTGTTCTGTTAGAGTAAACAGTATATTTCTGCTCCCTGGTATGCATTTACCAGGTCCTTAGATACCCTTTCTAGCTCAATTTTTTTCAGGGGAGCTAAGAATTTGCTGTTTGTTTTGGATTCATCACTTCCAAAAATCACCTTGGCAGTCGTTGTAACAGTTTGCGTTGTTCCTGCCGCCTTTCCTGCCCGTCTCAGCATCATCTGCCTTGTACGTCTACTCATTTGTGGGCTCTCTCTTGCTTTCACATGGTCTCTCTCTTCTGTGCACTCTCCTGTCTCTTATTTAATGAATAACTTGTTGTTTCAATTCAGTCTGCTGTGTTTAGTGCAGACAGCAGTGCAGGCAGTGGTGCAGACAGGCGTGGAGACAGTGGTGCAGGCAGCGCACAGGCAGTGGAGCAGAGAGCGGAGCAGGCAGCGCACAGGCAGCGCACAGGCAGCGCACGGGCAGCGCACGGGCAGCGCACGGGCAGCGCACAGGGAGAGCACAGGGAGAGCACAGGCAGCGCACAGGCAGCGGTGCAGGCAGAAATGCAGACAGTGGTGCGGGCAGTGGAGCAGAGAGCGGAGCAGGCAGCGCACAGGCAGAGCACAAGCAGAGCAATAGGCAGCGCACAGGCAGAGCACAGGCAGCGCACAGGCAGCGCACAGGCAGAGCTGGACCATGCCCAGTCTCCCAGCCCCACCGGTTCTCCCCAGCTCAGCCCCGGGTACAACCCGCGGCAGTGGGACGGGGTGTCTGAAAGCACATTTCCCCTCGGCCGCACGGGTGTTCCAGCCTGTGCCAAGGGACGGGAGCGGCTCCAATACAGAAAACATTGTCCGATGGCAAAGCCCAGACAGTGGGGACCATGTTTTCCCTTTGTTTTTATTGTTCTTGTGATTGGCAGCATGACAATGGATTTCTGCCGGGCCTGGAACAGCTCAGCTCAGACCTGCTCAGGCTTTTTTCTTGAGCTTATCCTGACACCCAAGTGCCTCCCTGGGGCAGAGACTCTTGCCCAGGCAGAGGAGACGTTTCCAACACTGTCCTGTCACCGTGTCTCCCTGATCAAACCAAAACTCTCCGTGTCTTTATTATCCACCCCAGCTGTCTGGTGCCCGAGGCACCGGGACAGTTCGTGCCATAACAACACGGAATTTTCCAGAATAGCGAGCAAGCATTTTCCCCTCTGCTTGCATTGGACGTTTTCATTTTCCACACCCCAAATTTGCTCCCAAGTCTGCAGCATGCTGCAGCACCGATGGATGTTGGATTCAGCCTGAACAGGAAGGCATCGCGTTCAGAACGGTTTGAAGGGGGAAGGTCGCACACACGATCTTGTTGAAAGGCAGATCAGCATAGCGAGCATTCCTGGCGCCCGCTCCAACCTGCAAACGCTTTGGATTGGAATGGACTGGCGGTACCTGTCAGAAAGGAATCGCTGCCTGCGCCCCGGCGCTTGGGAAGATGCTGCTCAAGAAGAACCCCAGCAGGGTTTTAGGTCCTTGGCTGATGGGAGCTGGTTTTCTTCCCCGCATCAGCGTGGCAGGGCGTTCAGAGGCTCTCGCTGCTGTTACCTGCTGCACTTTGTGGCACATTGCTGGGGACCCGGCAGAGCCACTGGCGTTATCTAACACTTCCTAATTCAGGCAGGTTTGGAGTTTTGGGACGTGCCTGTTTCACTGTCGCATTTTAGACTATTTCCCTTTCCTGTGTTCATCGGGTCTTGCTTTCTACCAACCTCCTTCCAACAAATGCTGGTTTCTGATCTCTCAGTCTGGCTCCTGCATCTTTCACTGTCCGGCTCCCCTCGCTTTTTCTTCAGGCTTTTCCTGCTTTCATTGACAAACTGCTTTGGATTTCTGGTTCCGCTCAATCCAGCATTAAGCCCCGCTCAGGTTCCGCTGGCGGCCACCAGCCTGGCATCCCCGGGGAGGTCACTGTGTCCCTGCCACCAACACCCTGCCCCATGGGAGGAGGGATTGTGACATCCAGCAGCACCACCTGGCCCTTCCTCCACCACTTTGCCCCATCTCTTCGGAACCCACATCACCTCCAGCTGCATCCAGGGCCAGGCTTGCAGCACATCCCCATGGCCAGGGTGTCTGTGGGGCAGGGAAGGCGCTGCAGAGCCTGCCTGGCACAGCTGTCCCTTCCGGGGGGAAAGGCAGATGCAGGGATGGAAGAGAGTCCGCAGCACCCACAGCCAAGCTCAGATCCCCTGGGAGCCCCCCCAACATCATCATCAGCCTCTGCAGCTCCCCGGGGAGAGAAGAGCCACACGCCGCAATGGGGCCTCTGCAACACCCCCTGCCCTGCAGCGAGGTGACACTCAGTGGCACCCGTGCCTGGCACAGGGACCTCCTTCCCACTCCATCCCTTGCCAGCCCCTTGGCCCTGGTTAAGGACAGCTCTGCCCGAGATGTGCCCAGGCTCCCGGGCACAGGGCAGCGCTGGGGCTGTTATCTCAGCAGTGCTGGCAGCTGTCAAAGCAACCCGGGCCAGGGTTCACCTCCAGGCTGTTGGCACAGACAGGCGGGTCCCAGCCTCACACGGCTGGACTTGGTTGGGGCTGCGAGTCTCTCAGAGCTGTGTGAAGAACCACACGTTGCCACCGGGTTGCCGTCCAGGGGAGTTGCTGCAGAAACAGCCGCTGCCACATGCGTGGTGCTGTGGGACGGATCCAGCTGGACCATGGGACTGATCCGGTTGAAAACTGCTTGTCAGAACCAGAGTGGGTTTCCCCTGCTGGCGGTGCTGCAGGTGGGGAGGAGGAGCTGACCCAGTGGCCTCAGCCATCCTGTGTCCCCCCGGGCACATAGGGAAGGCTCAGGGGCTGATCCCTGCGGCGGGGGGAAGGTGACACTGTCCCTCCCCAGCCAAGCTCTGCCGGACCCCAAACGAGCACCCACACGTGGGGCCAGCTGGTGTGGGGTGGGCAGGAGGCAGCCAAAGCCTCCGGGCTGTGCCAGCGCTGGGGTGGCCACCCTTGTTCTGTGGCTCTTTGTGGAGGGAGCTTCGTTAGGTCTCAAAACCTCAGTGTGGAGGGTGCAGAGGTGGCCACTGTGCCACTGTCCCAGCTAAGAGCACCCCGAGGTGGCAGGATCAGGGCACCCCACAGCGATGCTGTGACACCCTGGGGTGATGCTGGGGACATCAGGCTGGGGTACCCGCGGTGATGCTGGGGACACCGGGGCAGCCCCCGCTCCCGCTCCCTCGTCCTCCTCGTCCTCGTCCTCCTTCTCCCGTCCCTCTCCCCGCTCGCGGCCCCAGCCCGGCCGGGGGAGGAGCCGGCCGCGCACCAAACCGCCCGGCCGGCCCCTCCGGCCCCGCAGCGGCACCGGCACCGGCGGCGGGGGGTGCCCAGCGCCCGCCCGGAGCCATGAGCGCGCAGGGGCTGCGGAACCACGGGAACACCTGCTGCATGAACGCGGTGCTGCAGTGCCTCAGCGGCACCTCCCGCACCCAGCGGCACCTCCCGCACCCACCGGCACCTCCAGCAACCACCGGCACCTCCAGCACCCACCGGCACCTCCAGCAACCACCGGCATCTCCAGCACCCACCGGCATCTCCAGCACCCACCGGCATCTCCCGCACCCACCGCACCCCCTGCCCCGCACATCCCACCTGCACCCTGTGCCCCCCACACTCACTGGGACCCCCTGCTGCTCCCAGCACCCCCAGCTCCCAGCACCCTCTCCTGTGCCACGTCCTCCCCATGGGCCTTGCTCTGCCCTGCCAAATGCCCCCAGCCCCGCTGTCCCTCCAGCCCCACTGCCGTCACCCACCTCCTGCCTTCAGCTGAGCTCTGACCTCCCTTGGGTGGGCGAACTCACTGTCCCGGCCACCCTCACGGAGCCCAAGAGTGAGCGCCGTGCTGGTCTTGGTGGCGCCACCAGGGGATGGTGCCACCAGGGGATGGCACCACCAGGGGATGGTGCCATGGGAGCCCAACCCAGTGGCCTCAGGCCCTGTGGCTGAGTGCATGTCACATCCCTGCAGGGCACAGGCCAGTGTGCTGCGGACCTGCATCCATTTTAGGGACAAGGACAGGACAGCACTTTGATCCTGGCGTGGCAGCCCCCTGTGCTCAGGGACACACGCCTGTGGGGTGACATTTCCCCAGGGACTTGCTGCTGCAATTAAACTGCTGCTGCCATGAAACTTTGCAAAGCGCTCAGAGGAGCTGCTGAGGGGCTGGACCTGCCCTGGTCAGGGTTTCTGGCGCTGCTGGGGGAGCTCATTGCCTTTAATTTCCCTGTAGCAAAGTCCCCAGCTCTTGCAGCACTGCGCACAGGATTTCCATGCCCTCTGCTCCCAAACACGCAGGTTCCTTGGGCACAGAGAGGCAAACAAACCCGACCAAACAGAAAAAAACACCCCAAACTTGCAGCCTTTGCTTTGAATTTCCTCCCTTCGGGTGGTTTTCTGCATCTGCCATGAACTGCCACCTGATTTTAGTTTTATTTAACCTGTCTAAACAAGATGTTAAAAATCAGAAGCGAGTCCGTGGCTCATGTTGTTTGAAGGCCATCGGGGGTGGCCTTGCTCCCTCTGCTGCCAGGAGAGCGGGGCTGGGACAGGCGAGGTGGTGGCCAGAGGGGTCTTGGCTCTGGGGGGTCCCGGGGGTGCTGGAGCTCTGAGCCCTGCCCTGACGTGCTGGTTTGTGCTTTCTCTGTTGGCTCTGAGCAGCTGCTGCCAGCCCAGGCTTGGAGACAGGTCCTTGGGGAGCCCAAGCTCTGCCTTTTGGGGAGCTCCATGGGGAGATGGGGGCAGAATGCTCTGGGGAACCCTGTCAGCAGCTGGGGACGCCCTGAGGGGCTGGGGGGAAGGAGGAGAGGGGACAAGGAGGGGGCAGCCTCGGGGAGGGGGAGCTGGCAGGGCTTTGGGTGGAGGGGCAGAGCTTGGCAGGGCAGGCAGCACCCCAGCACTGTGTGGCAGAATGCAAACCCCCCTCCCTCCTTCAGTATGGCACATCTCCCCCTTTTCTCTGCTACTTGAGGCTAACAGCTTCTTTTGTTTGGCCCGGAGCACCCTGGCTCCTGGGCCATTGGGAGAGGGGAGTGCCGAGCCGCTGGGCGCCAGCGGCCAGGGTAAGGCTTCAGGGGCACCCGCAGCCAGTGTGGGGGGTGCAGAGAAGCTTCTAGAGTGCCTACAGTCAGATCTGATCAGATAAAAACGGGACGCTCGTCGAGACCCGGCCCCATTTTGTGTGGGGGTCTCTCGGAGTACGAGCTCAGCCACTGCCGCCAGGAGAGCCCCCTCCCTGGGATGGAGACTCCGCTTGCCTCGCCGCTGTTCTAGTTGAATTGAGTGTTGTGGGCTGGGCTGTGTTTCTGATTCTGTAGACCATATCCAGGATTCCTACCTTATCGTAAAAGCTCTGCAAGTTGTATACGAGCTCATATTGTAGAGAACTGAAAATTAGTCCTGTTAGTTCTCAGTAAGTTCTTATCTTATCTTGAAAGTGCTGAGAAGGTACATTTGCTATCATCCAAGAATTTGTATAATTTTATACGAGTGCGCATGTGCTGTGATGAAAGGTGAAAAGTACACTAGTGATGAAGACTACTTACTTCATCCTGAAGACCCCCTGAACGACCACCAGAGGACACTGCGCATGCTTAGAGTAGTTCCAAGGTGTTGCAACTGATATTGTGAAATAATTGTGTAACCTAATGAATATGCAATATACACGTTGTAACTTCAGTGAATATGTATGTAACCAAATTGTATAGAATGGTGAAGTTTGAATCAGTGGTCGGAACCAGCTTTGGGTGCGAGCCCCTGGTTTCCCAGCGCTGAAATAAAGCACCGCATAGAACTACGCCCGTGGTTCTGTGTCCTGAATGCTGACACCGCCACGGGTGTAAGTAAAACTTCTCGCAGGGTTGCGAGTATATTTATACTTTCCATGCACATATGCACGTAGAACTTTCCGCGCTCCATTTGAGCGCGTATAAATTGACCCTCGCCGAATCGCGGGTGTATTTTCCTCCCGTGCACATATGCGCGAGTAACTTTCCGTGCGCATTTGCACGCGTACTTTATCTCTTTAAAACAATCCCGCACCGTGTTAGGCAAGTGTGTACTTCTCCGGGACTCAGGGCCAGCTCCGGCATTTGTTTTGAGTGAAGCCCCGTGTGTGCACGCTGTGCACCGCCTGATTGGTTGTATCAGTTGCTGCCCCTCAAATAATTTTCCTCAGCTGATATCCGAACCTTTATTTAAGTCACTTTGGAGTGCTAAAACCCTGTTCCTCGCCGGTTTAATGAAAGTTGTTTTGGACTCTGTTGTCCCTTAAATGAAGCTGCGAGGACTCTCCGTGACACACCGCCCTTGGGGGGCTGGTGGGAACCCCCTGGCACGTGGCTCCATCAGGGACATGTCTGGTCCACTCCCCGGTCTCAGCTGCTCCGCTTCAGTTGGAGAGTGCAGAGTGCCAGCTCTGCTGGGCTGAGCATCCCCGGTTTTGGGATGCAGGAGGTTTGCTCAGGGGCTTTCCTCCTGCCTGTGCAGGCAGGGCAGGCAGGGCTGGCAGCTCCCCTGCCCACGGGCCACACTTTTGCTTGGCTGTATGAACAGCCCTTGTCTCTTGTAGGGCCTTGGGTGGCTGGGCTGGCACCGCCGGCATCGCCTGGCTGGGGAAACTGAGCGCCCAGCAACTCGAGCTGCCCGGTGCTTTCCTGCGACTGCAAAGCGCTGCGACACGGCGGCTGTGGGCACCCCGGGGCGGGGCACGAAGCTGCTGCGTCCCCCCAGTTCTGGATCCCCCGACCCAGAGCAAAGCGCTCCCCTCCTCCGGCTGCCGACAGCCAGCCCGGCTTCTTGCACAGCCCCCTGGTTCCCCGCTCACCCCGTCCCCCCAGTTAGTGCCAGGGGGTGCTTCTGAAGCCCATGGACACCTCAGCCCCAGCCGGGGTGCAGGATGGGCCTCTGCTGGCTCTGCCCTGGTGCCCACTGGTTTGCTCCCCATGCTCCCTCTGGGGACCCTGGATACCACTGGATCCACCTGGGCACCCCAAAGCGCCTTTTTAGCACTTATTTTTCTCCTGGAAAAGCAAACACAGGGGGCTTTCTGCCATCCTGCCCCAGGGACCCCCACTCAGACCACACCGGCGCTTGGTTGCCCACCGCCATTTATTGCAGCCACTGCCTGCTCAGCGCCCGGGGCGGTGGGACCGGGGCCGGGACCCCCGTCCTGCCCGGCTGTCAGGGGGTTGTTTCGCTGCGGGGGGGCTGGATGGGCGGCAGCAGCTTCGGTGCCTGGGTGAGGCGTCCGGGAGATGAGGCTGGTCGGCGCTTCAGCACGGCTAACAGCAGCGGGGAGGCGGTGCCTGGGGGCGAGGGGCAGGGTCAGCCACAGACACCCACCAACAGGGTCCTGCCCCACCCTGAAGCACACAGGCTGTTGTCCCACACTGCCCAGCACCACCCCACATGTCCCCCCAGCTCCCTCCAGCTCCACCACAGGGACCGGCTGCCCCAGCAGCCAGTGCTGCCCCCACAGCCCAGCCCAGAGCCCAGACCCCCGTCCAACCCTGCCCAGCTGTGGGCACAGACCCGTCCCCCCAGACAGCGGGGTGTCCTCTGCCCCCCGCTGCCCTGACAGGGCCATACTTTTCTGGCTCCTGGAGGTCGAGGTCTCTGGGGTGGCCGTTGGTGTTGTGGGCAGCTGAGAGCCCCCCATCATGGAGAGCTGCTCGTCCTGCCGCTTCCCATCAGTGCCGTCCTGGCCCGACAGCTGCATCGCGTCCTTCTGGGAAGGGGAGAGCGTGTGACCCAAACACGGGGCCCCGTTCCGCATCCCCCAGCAACCCTCCCCCAGCCAGCTCTCCCCGGGGAAACTGAGGCACAGATCCCCCCGCAGGCTCAGCATCCCCCTCCCCACCTCTGTCATCCCTACCTTGTTGGGGCGGCGGGCGCTGGATGGGGACGGCCGTGGGGTGCTGGGCGGTTGGGGCTGGAAGCGCGGGGGCGTGACGGTGTGTGGGCCCCCACAGCTCCGCGGAACAGCGGGGTATCTGCACTCGCCCGTCCGCTCCCTGTGGGACAGGACATGGGGGTGCTCAGGGCCCGGCAGGTGGCACCCCATGTGTCACTCGACGCCAGGGAGGGGTCGGGGGGTGCTCCCTGTTCGGGGGGCAGTTACTCACGGTCCAGGCGCCAGCATGTTGAGGGGCCGGTCACAGGACAGGCAATGGAAACCAGGCAGCAGCTGCCTGGAGGGGGGAGAAAAGGGCTGGGGAGCTCCTGGGGGGCACAGCCCCACCTGCACACCAGCCACAAAAAGCCTCTGCACCCACCCCCCAAGACTGGTTGAGGAGGGCTCCTCCCGCACGTGCCCCTCATTGTGCCGCCTCTATCGCTGCGAAGCTGCAGCTGGCAGGAGCACAAGGCACAGCCACTTGCTCAGCATCCCCAGGGGCGCTGCCCACATGGCTCCCACGCCAGGTACCACACCGGCACGAGCCGGGACAGCCAGCAGGAACAGGGCCAGCACTGCCAAAGCCGCCACTGTCCCCATCGCACTCACTTCCTAATCCCAGCGGCATTGTCACGCTCTGCCTGCAGCGTCTTCTCCTGGAGCTGCCCGCTGAGGCTCTTCCACCGCTCCTCCTGCTGCTTCCGGAACGCCCCCAGCTCCCGGCGGTCCAGCTGTGGACGGGTGACACCCTCAGCCAGCTACCCCAGGATGGGACATGGCGGTCCCCGGGGGCACAGCCGGGAGGGGGGACCCTCGCAAGGATGCTGCCTTAGGCTGCCAGGCCCCAAGGTGCCAGTGCTGCGTGGAGGGGACGAGCCCTCACCTTGCAGTCCATCTGTCTCTGCAGCTCTTTCTGGAACTGGAGCCAGCCGTTCTCCTGGCCCGTCACCCGGCTCGTCACCTCCTCCATCATCTTGGTCAGCCGCTCCACGCACGCCTCAAGCTGGCTGCGACTGACTTTGTCAGCCAGGGCGGCTTTGTCTGCTTTCTAGCAACAGGGAAAGGCAGGAGAGCGGTGGGGACAGGATGCAGAGACAACAGGGGAGGGGAAGTGGCTACGTGGTCCTGTTCACCCCATCACCCCCGTGGCGTTGGTCCCACCAGCCGAAGGGACTCGGGGTCACAGAGGGACCTGGCAAGGGACCTGCAGCCGGGCTAGAAATCCTCCCTCCCCCTGGCTGGTTCTGCCAGCCGGCACCCAAGGGACAAGGGGTGTTTGTCACCCTGCCCGGGACACCCTTGACTGGCACCGGGGCCCCTTGAGCCCGTACCTCATCGATTCCCAGCACCAGCAGCTCCTCCTTGTCTGCTTGCTTCTTCTCCAGCCTCCCCAGGGCCTGGGACAGAGCCTTCCAAGGCAGACAGCAGCCCGTGATGCCACGGCAGGGTCGGAGCTGCCCCCGGCCAGCCGAGCACCCCCTGCCTCCCCACCCCATCAGAAACCTCCAGGAAAGGCATGGGGAAGCTGTGCAGGGCTGCGAGCAGGGTGGCAGGGGGACAGACCCCTTGGGGTCCCAGCCTGGGCTCTGCCTGCGCGTCACAGCCACCCACCTTGACGTCATTCTGCTCCTGCTGGCGATCCTGCTGCAGGTTTGCAAGGTCCGAGCTCAACTTCTCGTAGCCTTTTTGGAGCTGCACGATGCTGGTCTGGAGGCACTTGAGCTGCTCGTCCTGCTGCAGGGACTAAGAGGACAAGGCGGTGCTGAGCAAGGGGGTGGCTGCCCCACGGGGGCAGACCCAGGGTATTTTGGCTGATGGCCACGGGCCCTCAGTGCAAGCAGGACATTTGCTCCAAGGCTTTAATTCCCTTCCGTGCTGCTGACTCCGACAAGCCAATTAGGGGGGCAGCGAGGGGCTCCCCCACGTTAGAGCAAAGCAGTAATGCCTGGGGGGTCCTGGCAGCTCAAGCCCCCTACACCGCATCTCCTTACCTGTCTCCTCCACTTTGGATAATTGTCCACCTTGCCGCCCGCCTTCTGGGCCAGGGACTCCACCTGCTCCTCGAGCTTCTCGCAGCGCTGGAGGAGCTTCCCCAGCAGCACCCTGGTGTCCGGGCTGCAGAAGTGGCACCCTGCGTGCTCGTGTCCCCCGCTCTGCACCGTCGCCCTCGGCTCGTCCACCTGCTGGCAGGGGAGGAGGAATCAGCTCTGAGCCGGGCTGGGTGCCGCCCACAAGCCCAGGTGCCGTGGAGGCTCCATGGCCCCATCCAGCCAGGGGACGTGGCCGGGACCCCGCCAGGACTCCCCCCGAGCCAGCGGGGGCTGGGAGCGCTGCCCCCGGGCCTCACCTCTGCCTGCAGCTGCTGCGCTGTCTCCATCACCAACTTATTCACGTACTCGGCCGCAAACTGCTCCAGCTCGGCCTGGGTCGGCTCCTGCTGCTTCCCCAGCTCCTTCCGCTCTGCCTTGACCTTCTGTCCCTTGGGCCTGGCCAGCGAGATGGGGGCAGGGGCAGGCTTAGCCTTCGTGGGGGTGTCCCTCGGCCCCCAAACTGGGATGCTCCCAGACCCCAGGATCCCTCGCAGCCCTGCGGGGTAGGAAACCCTCTCCCATCCTTTTACCGCGGCTGTCGGGTCATCTGGCCGCTGCCGGCTGCTTTTCTGCCGGCTCCAGCCCCCCTCGTCTTTCTGGGAGCATCCTCCACCTTGCTGATCTGGGAACGGCAGTGGGGGCGGTGAGGGCACAGCCCCCTGTGTCATTCCGGCACGGGGACCCTTCGGCTGCCCCCTCCCTGCCCAAACTGGCATCCCCGCAGCCCCTCGGGGACTGCTGCCGGCTCACCTTCTCCTCCTCCCCGTGCAGGGCCCTGGCCATGTCTTGTAGGAAGGACACCTGGCACCTGAGGTCGGCCAGGATGCTGGTGATGCTCTCCCGGCCTAGAGGGACATGGTGCAAGGGGATGTGCTGTTGGTGAGGGGGTCTCTGAGCATGACGAGCCCCTGACCCAGGGTGACCCCACGCCAAACAGCCCCCGCCAGTCCTCACGTGCTCTCACCTCCCTTCGGGAAGAGCCGGCGCAAGTTCTCAAGATCCGCATGTTCTGCTTTGGTAGATTTAAGCTGCTCCACCTGCTCTTTCAGACCAGTGCAGAGGTGGCCGAGCTGCCCAACCTGGGAGAGAACCTCCCGCATCTCCGACTCGTAGCTGGAGGTGCTGGTGGAGCCCCAGGGCTTGGCCGGCTCTTGGGCATCCCCTGGGATGGTGGCTTGGGAGCTGGAGGACCCAGGCTGCACCCCAGGGGTGCTGGTGTGGGTCCCAGGGGATCCTGGCTGCATCCCCGAGGTGCTGGCCTGGGCATCAGGGGCCCCTGGCTGTGTCCCCAGGCAGGTCCTGGCCTGGGTGCCCCGTGATCCTGGTTCCAGCCCCGAGGTGCTGGCCTGGGTGCCCCGGGATCCTGCCTGCATCCCCGGGGTGGTGGCGCTGGCACCGATAGACCTCGTGTGATCAGAGGGAGCGCCTGACAACTTCACAGGGGTCGCTGGTTCCCCCTGTGTCCCTGCTCGCATCCCCGGGGAGCCAGACCCTGCCGTCCCCTTGCCGGTCTCCATCCCAGGCCGTGTCCCACGTCCCTTCGGCCCCAGTGCTGAGCTCTTCCTGGCCTGGCTGTCCATGGCCACCTGGGTGGGCTCAGCAGGGGCAGACTGGCCCCCACCGCCCTCCTGGGAAGAAGAGGCAAAGGGCAGCAGGTTTAGTGGCAGCTGGGCAGCCGTGAGGACAGACCCCAGAACCCCCCGCCATGTCCCCAGTCCCTGTCCCCAAACCACCATCTCACAGGGCCAAACTCGTGTTGAACATGAGAGCCCAAATGCAAAGGGATCACGGGGTCAGCCCAGCCATGGAGCTGGCGGGATGGGACATCCAGGGATGGGACCCCCAGCATCACTGCCCAGCACCCCAACCCACAGGCTGTGGGGCACGGGCACAGTGTGACAGGGCAGCAGGAGCGGGGAGGGACGAGGGCCCAGCTCCCTCCCGGGGCACCAGGGGATGCTCACCAGGCCAAGCGTCTCCTGGATCTCCTGGATGTCCTCGGCCAGGCCGGAATGCGCCTCCTGCAGGGCATGCATGTCCTCTGCCAGGCCGACATGTGCCTCCTTCATCTCCTGGATGTCCTGGGCCATTCCAGAATGCGCCTTCTGCATGGCCTCTTGCATCTCCCGCATGTCCTGTGCCATTCCAGAATGCGCCTTCTGCATGGCCTCCTGCATCTCCCGCATGTCCTGTGCCATTCCAGAATGCGCCTTCTGCATGGCCTCCTGCATCTCCCGCATGTCCTGTGCCATTCCAGAATGCGCCTTCTGCATGGCCTCCTGCATCTCCCGCACGTCCTGTGCCATGCCAGAGTGCGCCTTCTGCATGGCCCGCACGTCCTCTGCCAGGCCGCACTGCGCCTCCTTAAACTTGTTGATCTCCTCCCACAGGTGCTGGAGCGAAGCCCTTTTCTGGGAGAGCGGGTGGGGGGTGAGCCCAGGGGAGGGTCCCTGGGGACCTGGGCCCCGCTGTGCTCTGCTGCGGGAGCTCGGGCTTAACCCAGCCCTTGGGCTGAGGGCGGCACGACGGCAGCGCGGAGCCCGGAGGAGGGGGCGTCTCGTGGGGGAGCACCCAGGGACCAGCAAGAGCATCTACCTTGGAGACGGCTCTCTCCTCCTCTTCGGTTGTTGTTGGCATCAGCTCCTTGGCCATGGAGGAGACCTCGGAGTTGCTCCCGGTCCCCTCCAGCTGCTCCTCTGGTTTCCAGAGCTGCTGCCCTGTGCCCAGGGCTCCGTCCTCCTCCTTCTCCTGGCCAGGCTGGTCCTTGCTGTCCTGGTCCTTTGCCAGGCCGGGGGCCGGGCTCTGCCCTGGCTCCAGGACAGACAGCTGCTGCTGGCCCAGCTGCCCGATGATGGCCTCGAGCAACTTGTGAAGCGCCACGAAGTCAACAACCCCCAAATTGGGTGTCCCGATGGCGGCGTTCAGCATCTCCAGCAGACCGAGTGTGGCCATCGCTGCTGCTCTGCCGGAAAACACGGAGCCTGATGTGGGAAGACGGGAGCTTTTCTGTCCGGAGGTGATCTTGGAGGGATGGGCAGCCAGCAGCCTTTCTCCTGCTCCTTCTTGCCACAGAAAGCGATCAGTCACCAAAACAGATCCAAGTGCCGAAAGCAATCCGAGTGATGAAAGCGATCCAGTCACCAAAGCGATCCGAGTGCCCAAAGTGATCAAACCACCAAAAGCGGTTCAACCACCAAAAGCGATTCCACCACCAAAAGTGATCCCACCACCAGAAGTGATGCAACCACCACAAGCGATCAAACCACCAAAAGTGATGCAACCACCAGTAGTGATCCCACCACCAAAAGCGATCCAACTGCCAAAATGAGTCCACCACCACAGTGATCCCACCACGGCAAGTGATCCCACCACGGCCAGTGACCAAATGGGCGAGGGGCACAGGTGACAGGGGACAATATAGTGTCTCTGTTGCCCGGCAACAGCCGCCCCAGGAGCCAGCGGGCGCCGCCCTGGTCCTTTGTGATGAAGTCACCCACGGGATGGGAGATGCTGAGGCTCCCTCCTGCCTTTCCCACTTTACCACCCACAATGCAGCTGGTGACACCTCAAATGCTGTGGCAGGTCACTGCAGCCCGTGCCCAGATTCAAAAGACAATCGCACAGGTCACGGGGAATGAAATCTCCTTTCACTGAATTAAACACCCTCAGTTTTAATTGCAGAGAGAATGGCTTTATCCGTGTTGTGCACTAAATCAAACTCTCCCCACGTTTCACCCTTTCCTTTCCCCACGGCACAGTTGGCCTCGGAGGCGATTCCCCTTGGTGGCAGATGTGCAGCGACTGGCTCACGAGTGCACCAGCACTGGGAACCTGGGCTGAAAACAAGGTCAAAGTGCCTGGTTTAGGACGCCTTTCCCTGCGGTTCATCAAGCAGAAGGGTGTCTTTTGAGAGGGAGCTGTTCTGAAGGGATTTCTTCTGCCTCTCTTGACCGTTGGCACGAGCCAGCGGCTGCTGACCAGGAAATGTGCTCATCGCTTGCTCCCTCATGAACACTGTCCAGGCCTTTGCAGCTAGAACAACATAAACCAGAGTATGTTTCCTGTCACCTCTGCAAGGAGGTGGTTCAAATGCAAAGGCTGATCTTGCCTGTAAGCAGCACGAACTGCTCTAGAGACAGCTCTTTGCTGGGGATGGAGCTGCGAGAGAGGTTCTCCAGCTGGCACGGCTGCCTCCCTTTTGAAACACGGGCCATCTTTTGCTGGCATTCCCGTCCCTCAGCCTGATGGCTCTGACATCTCCTCTGATGCTTCAGAAACTCTGCTGCTATCTACACAGCCATTGCAAGATCCTTTTGCACGGAGAACTGAAGCTGCTCCATCGCTGAAAGGGAGACCCCAGCACAGAAAGCAGGGCTGCCATGATTCCTCTGAGAGTGAACCCCACATCCCAAAGAAAGCCGGTCCTTGGAGATGGCCAAGTTTGGAGCAGCGCTGTCACACGTGAGCTGCGAGTCACACAAGGAAGAGTTCCAGAGGACGGAGCGTGTCCCCAGATGGCTTTTGCCAGCGCTGACTGAGGAAGAGGCGTCCTGTCCAGGGACCTCTGCACAGACATCTCCAGGCAGAGCAAGACACTGGGGGGCAACAGCCCCTCTCAAACCCCAGTTTTGCACCCCAAGTGGCCGCACGGCAATGGGCAAGCCTTCATCCCGGGCCAGAGATGCTGGCTCCAGAAGTCATGGCTTGCTCCCGGGAGGGTCTTTTTGTGTCAGAACCTCCTCTGTTTCGCCACGCATTTTTCACGGGCAATGACCTTCATTTCTTTTCCCTCTACGCTCTCCTCCGGTTTTGCCATGGAGAGCAGATGCCAACAGTCTATTCCAGCCTTACGGGATCTTGCAGACTTCTCCTTTGCTGTCTGTGGTGCTGGTGATTGCCTTCTGCTGCCCCTGGTTCATGTTGAAGACTAATTCCTGGCAGACGTGGTTGGTGCTGCTGAGCAACACTCTTGGCTTTGTGCTAGTGCTCAGTAGGACACCGACAAGAAAGCAGGTGTCAAAAACCTCTCGGTTCTTGTGTTGAATGGTGTAGTGTATCCAGGAGTCTATTCCAGCAACCTTAATTGCGGTTAATGTGGTTAAGAGTACTTGATAGGGTCCGTCCCAACGTTCTTTTAAAGTTCCTTTATTCCAAGTTCTTGTATACACCGTGTCTCCATGCTCTGTATCATGTACCGGATTCTCAAGTACTAGTGGGCGATTCCACACCAGTGCGGATCTGAGTTGATTCAGTGTCCTGCCGAGAGGCAACACATAATTGTAGAAATCCTGATTACCTTTTACATGTACACTTGGATCTGGATCCGGTGCTTCCTATGGCTTGCCATACAGAATTTCGTATGGACTTACTGACATTCCGCTCCTAGGTTTAATTCTAATACACAACACCACTATTGGCAAGGCCTGAGCCCATTGAATTTTTGCTTCCTGACAAATCTTGCTAAGTTGCCTTTTTAGGATCTATAGGGCATGCCTGAGATTTGCATGCCTTGGACTACTGGATGTATTAACCGAATAAAGCACAGGATCATACACGGCACAAACAGTAAACCCAGAAATGCACATGCTATCACGAACCCTGTTTTCTTCCACCAGGCTACCATTTCCAGACCAATATCCATTAGGTGGACCTGGGTACCAAGTGGGAGCAATAGAGGTATTTGATGAATTTACCCGCGACACTAGCTTACAAGAGGTTCATCCGATGTATCAGTCATTTGAGACCCCCCACATATCCAGCATGAGGTGACATTGAATTCCTGGGCTATTTTCCATAAGATCTATAAGCAGGGTTTTCCCTCCTGTGGGTAATTGTAATCCCTTGTCTTTTTGCCTTATTTCTTCTCACCACTCTTTGCTTTTCTGTAGTGGCAGAGCCTCCCCGCCCCGGGGGGATGGGGCTGTCGCCAGCCTGGCTGAGAGGTGAAGCCAGAGACAGAAGAAACTAAAGGAGCGTTGTTGTAAGGCGCGTGGACAGGGCAGCTTTGCTATAGAGCCAGCCCGCTCCGGCAATAAAGCGAACTCTGTGAACATCACATTGCTGTGTCAGGCTCCGTGTCTCGCGTGGAAAGAGCAACATTTTGGTGACCCCGACGTGATACTTCGTATCGAAGCAAGATCGTTGGGACGTGAAGACGCCAGGAAAGGCACCTGGAGGGCGAAGTTAGCCCTGCGCTTGAAGAATAGCGGAAAGCAGGCCTGCGGAGAAGCAGGTGGCGTGGGAAACACGGCATCCGCGGAAGAAAAAATCATAATGCAAAGTATTCTGCAGCTGGCTGCACGAACAGGAAGGTATTTTGAAACAGACGCGTTAAAGCGCCTGCTGCGATTCGCCCAGCGGAAGGCGTGTGTC